>NW_016107546.1:5369505-5400583 GCF_001604975.1 Cebus imitator | reverse complement strand
GCCCGGCCCCCGGCGCGCTCCAGGCCGCCCTAATGAGCCCGCCGCCCGCCGCCGCCGCCGCCGCCGCCCTGGAGACCACCTCCTCCTCGTCGTCGTCGTCCTCCGCCTCCTGCGCCTCGTCCTCGTCCTCCTCCAACTCTGCCAGCGCCCCCTCGGCTGCCTGCAAGAGCGCGGGCGGCGGCGGCAGCGCGGGCGCCGGTAGTGGGGGCGCCAAGAAGGCGAGCTCGGGGCTGCGGCGGCCCGAGAAGCCGCCCTACTCGTACATCGCGCTCATCGTCATGGCCATCCAGAGCTCGCCCAGCAAGCGCCTGACGCTCAGCGAGATCTACCAGTTCCTGCAGGCGCGCTTCCCCTTCTTCCGCGGCGCCTACCAGGGCTGGAAGAACTCCGTGCGCCACAATCTCTCGCTCAACGAGTGCTTCATCAAGCTGCCCAAGGGCCTCGGGCGGCCGGGCAAGGGCCACTACTGGACCATCGACCCGGCCAGCGAGTTCATGTTCGAGGAGGGCTCGTTCCGCCGCCGGCCGCGCGGCTTCAGGCGGAAGTGCCAGGCGCTGAAGCCCATGTACCACCGCGTGGTGAGCGGCTTGGGCTTCGGGACTTCGCTGCTGCCCCAGGGCTTCGACTTCCAGGCGCCCCCGTCGGCGCCGCTCGGCTGCCACAGCCAGGGCGGCTACGGCGGCCTCGACATGATGCCCGCGGGCTACGACGCCGGCGCGGGCGCCCCGAGCCATGCGCACCCTCATCACCATCACCACCACCACGTCCCGCACATGTCGCCCAACCCGGGTTCCACCTACATGGCCAGCTGCCCCGTGCCCGCGGGACCCGGGGGCGTCGGTGCGGCCGGGGGCGGCGGCGGCGGAGACTACGGGCCGGACAGCAGCAGCAGCCCAGTGCCCTCGTCCCCGGCCATGGCGAGCGCCATCGAATGCCACTCGCCGTACACGAGCCCTGCGGCGCACTGGAGCTCGCCTGGCGCCTCGCCTTACCTCAAGCAGCCGCCTGCCCTGA
This sequence comes from Cebus imitator, assembly GCF_001604975.1. NCBI lineage: Eukaryota > Metazoa > Chordata > Mammalia > Primates > Cebidae > Cebus > Cebus imitator. The sequence goes on along the minus strand of NW_016107546.1, from coordinate 5,399,569 downwards.
CGCCGAGCAGCAACCCCGCAGCCTCTGCAGGCCTGCACTCCAGCATGTCCTCCTACTCGCTGGAGCAGAGCTACTTGCACCAGAACGCCCGCGAGGACCTCTCAGGTAACGCAACGCCCTCCAGCGCAGCCAGCTAGGCACATCGCCTCTAGGCCTCCAGGGCTGGCGGCTACTGCCACTGCCACTGCCACAAACAGGGCCCCCGAAGCCCGGAGGTCTGAGGGCACTGGGAAAAGCAGATGTTGGGGAGAGCCTCCTTATTCATGGGAACAGGGATGGGGTCTTACTGTCCTCGCAGTATCCTTGGCCAGCAGCTGAACTTTCAGAATCGTCTGGCTGCTGTGAGCATGGTGTGAAGTCCCCTGCCTTCCTGGGTCGATGGGGGTCCCTGTGCAGGAGACTGCAGGTCTCCTGTTCCGAGTCTGACTTAGCTTTGAGAGAAGGCATGTGACCTTTGGGGACCTTGGTCAGGAAGCTGTGTCTAGTTTCTTTCGTCCTTTTTTTTTTTCTTGAGTTCATTTTGCTGTACTTTTGTCCCAAAGTAAATGTGAGAATCGGAGATGTTCTGTATGTTGGGGTGTGTGTAGGGAGATGTTTGCAGCTGGGCAAGTGTAAAGAGGAGGGGGTGAGAGGGTCAGAGCTGGCGCCCAGGATCTTTCACTAAAGGGACATTTGCCAGTGGAGAGGGGGTCACCAAACTGTTTAGGTCCCCTCCCCTTCCCTGCCTCCCCCCTACAATGGACACACATTGATGATACAGGTCGGGGGTGGCAGGACCTGAAGGACCCTGCTGGGACTCCCCTGATAAATGAGCCTGCCCTGTGGATGCCACTTGTAGTGCGGCTGGTTTACATTGTGTTGGTCGCAGATTATGAAAATTTGTTGACTTGCTGAAGGTGATGAGAGGTGGGAGGAGATGGTGGGGATGGAGGAGGGAATTTGAATATTTGGCCAGGTTTTTCTGGAGAATAGAGATAAACCCTTACACCACCTCCCTCTGAGTACCCAGGGCTGCAGATTAAAATCCGATGCGCCTGCCAGTCAAAGGCAAGGTCCCAAGCTGCTGTCTCACACGGGCCTCCCACAGCAATGAGACAGTGGCTTGCAGGGTGATGCATACCTTCTGTGTTCCTGAGCCGGTGTGCTGCGGGAGCACCAGGGGAGAAGGGAAGCCCAGAAATGGGCAAAAGATGTTGGTTCCCTGGAGGGTGAAATTTCCCAAATAGGCCTTTTCAATGTGGGTCTCAGAGGTTAACCAAACAAAGACAGTCTCGGCAGGACCACACGGGAGAGGATTTTAGCCTGACTTAACCCACTGAGAACAGAGTCTTGTTCAATTTTATGGGAATTTCAACAAGTAACCAATACAGGCGGCCTTCCCGTCTTATTTGTGTATCCCCTTGGACCAGCTGTCAATCACACACGCACACACACAGCCCTCCGTGGGCTCACCCCTTCCTTCCCGGCCTGCCTACTCCTCTCCCAGCCTGCCAGCTGTCCTGCCAGCCCTGCTGGCTCTCTCCTCCTCTCCGGGAAGGCCCAGACTCTAAGGCTTCATAGCCTTGGAGAAACCATACTCTAGGAAGAAAAAACCACACAGGAAAGGGATTTCTGACCCTTCTTCAAGGCTGCTCTCTCCCCATCCCATACATGGGGAGCATGCACAAGCTCCCAAAACTTCGGGATCTGGATACATGATTCTTTTGGAGCTGCTGAAAACTGCCAGGCGGAGCAAGCAGGCTTCTGTGCCTCTGCCCAGCGGCCTCCCGCTGCCCGGCCTTCCTTGGGAGTCTCGAAGAACTCCCGACCGAGTCTGGGAATGCTCGGGAGAGAGAATGTCTCAGTCCTGACGTGTGCCGGGGACCCTCTGCCTTTCCTTCCTCGCCTTCTTGTTCCCATCCCTATAGAATACCTACCCAGCCCTGTTGCCGTCTCCCAGGAACACCGGAGGCAGACACTTCCGAGGAGCTGGCCCGCTGTGAGAGGACCCTGTGGGGCCTCGTTGGGAGTGCCCCTCCCGCTGGGCCAGGGCCACTAAGACCTGGGGGCCTGGTAAGGCGCCGGCAGGGAGCAAGGCAGTCTCCGCAGCACACAGATCAGCACAAGTCCCCGCGCACAAACCCAGCACGACCCTCCCTCCCCCAGTACCCCACATGGGCAGCGCCCTCAGGTCTTAGGCCGGGTGGCCAAGGTCCTTATGACCCCGCTGAAGACGCTAGGGCTGCCCTGGAGTCCTTCATTAAGCCCTGCCAGCCTTTCAGGAAGGAGCTCGGGCTTTTATCATTCTGCCAGAACATCAAAGCATCGACTGCTTCCTTAGCGTCCCGCCTGTGTCCTGCTATTTTGTGGTCCAGGACTTGGCATCAGAACCTGCTTTAACGTGACGAGCGAGCGCACCTGTGTGCAGAGGGCCGCGCACATATCGGGGCTCGCGGGCCAAGGCAGCTGCGTTAGAGCAGCGCTTGCGTGCTCCAGTGGGTGTTGTGAGCAAGGAAGTAGGCACCGGCCACTGAACAGCCGGCTGACTCCGTCATTGCGGGGACAAGGCGCGGCCGAGGCCACGCGAGCAGGGCCTGAGCCTGGTGGGCCGTGGGTACGGTTTTCTTGCACTGAAAAACTGAATCGGGCCTGAAGCGACGTGCATTTTATGGTCCCCACACCACTTGGGTAACTAAGACCCGGGCGAATGGACCTAATCCAGCCGGGTGCCGAGAGGGCCTGGTCCAGTAGCCACAGGGGCCCAGTGCTCAGGGCACTGCAGGCCGACTGGGGCAAGAGGCGCCGAGAAAACAAAAGCAAAAGCCGGCGGGTGGGGGTCCAGCGGCCCAGCACTGGCGGGGGGCCAGGGAGCCGCCCCTGGAGAGCAGGGTCTGGGCCTTGTCTTTCCCCCTCCAGTCTGGGGCTGCCTCAGGGACCCCCGCGCTGCCAGATGCCTCGGACCGGAAGGGCATTTCTTTGCGCCCTGAAGTCCTGGCTTCTCTAGACAAAGTCTAAGACGTTCCGGACCCAGGAAGATGCCTGTGGAGGGGCAGGAGAAGGGGTGTGTTTTTCTGCCCCGTCCGATCATCTTGCGATTGGGTTTCCTCTCGTCCCCTTTGGCACAGGGAGCATTCCTCTGCGCTCGCCGCTCTGACCCGCACAGTTAGTTAGGAAACAAGGCTCAGAACAAGAAAGAAGGCCGCAGTCGTGTTTCTGGGCAGGCGCTTGGCCCTCCGTGCAGCGAGGGTTCAGGGGAGCACAGGTCAGGAGCTCTGCTGGGAGGGATCTGGACCCAGAGCCTGGGTCGAGCTGTACCCTACCTGTGCTCATTCTGAGATTAAAGCGCGCGCCCCAGCCTCAGAGAATAAAGTTGGAATTCCAGGACATAAGAACCGGCCTTTGGGGGGAACTTGCTCTGTGTTTGTGCGAACATCAAAACAAAACATACTGCTTCCAAAGCCATTCTGTGACCTGCCATTGGCGTGTGTGAGATGCTTCTAAAGCTGGGTTTTCCCTACCAGTTGTCTAGCAGTGCACCTTTTGTACTCTCAGTCAAAATAAGACGCCCTGCCATCAACCGGATGACTTTGTTTCTGAGGAGGTTTCTGTTTTCTCCTTTCAGTGGGACTGCCCCGTTACCAGCATCACTCTACTCCAGTGTGTGACAGAAAAGATTTCGTCCTCAACTTCAATGGAATTTCTTCTTTCCATCCCTCAGCCAGCGGGTCATATTATCACCATCACCACCAGAGCGTCTGTCAGGATATTAAGCCCTGTGTCATGTGAACGTGAACGGAAAGGGGCCAAACAATGGCCGCTGTCTCCTTTTCCCTCCTCAGAGGGGGGCAGAGACAAACTGAGATGGATTCACATTGCCAGCAGGCGGATAGCAGTAAGCCACACACCAGCCACTTAGCCAGAATGCCCAGGACCGCGTTGGTCACTGTTATTTGCCTACTGCTGAAAGAAAGACATCGCTGGCAAGGTAGTATCCCCAGTATGAATGCCTGCAGGCTCCCACATGAGGGAGAGGGCAACTGAGGAGATTGGAAGATATGCCATGTGTAGCTCTGGGATCTTCATTGCCTTCAGTAATCAGGGTCTGAAAAACAGCAGACAAGTGTGTGTGTGTGTGTGTGTGTGTGTGTGTGTGTTTGTCTATGATATGAAAACTTGTGTGCTTTTCAAAAAGGCAGTGCTAAGCACAAGATTTCAAAAAAGCCCCTTCTTGTTGCCTAGCTGAGTTGGGAGAGTCATTTCCCCCAAACACTGCATTTGGATACAGGTGCCAAAGAACATTATTAAGAAATTATTTAGAAACAATGTGTCTAGTTTAAGAAAGTGGTTTTCAGTATTGTGACAATACAACGTTTTTACAAGGTTGTTTTCTACCACCATATTTTAAAGATATTTTTATGACCTTCGTGTATACTCACACTTTGCTTGTATTTTAAAAGGAGGATATATTTGCACTTATGTATACTTTTACAGTTTGCCAAAGTATTTTGATGTAAAATTTTTTTCAATAAAATGTATATAACAAATAGTTGTTTGCCGGGGGCAACTTTCTCTTCGGGTACCCTGAGAGCAATGGATGCCAGGTTCTCCTCCCGCCCCACCCGGCAGCCCAGCCATGGAACTCTACCCACACCCCCTCCAGTGTTGTAATTGACATGGTGTGGGGTCTGCGCCTTGAGTAACACAGGCCAGGTTCTGATTGTGAGTCTTCTCGGGAGAGAAAGAGTAGAAGAAACATTTTCTGTTATTTCTTTCTTTACCTCACCCTAGCTTTTTCTGGCTAAACAAAAACCAGAAGATGAAAGGAACTAGAAAGAAAACCAGGCAGGATTTGATTTGAATACACCAAGTTTGTGCCCCTTTTGTTTTCTTTCCTGTGCCCAGGGAGAGTTCTGCCCTTTGCCCTCTCTCCATCCCCACTGACTCAGGTTGACAGATGTGGGGCACAGTGGTAAGCATCCCCCCAGGGTTGGGTGTCCAAAGAACACCACCCTGCTTCTTCCCTTTGCATGCTACAGTTTTGTTATGGGTGGTGGTGGCATGCTGTCAGGAATGGAGCTCAGATCCGAAGACTGGGGGTGTGGGGGGAGCCCTGCTGAGCTGCAGGGGTCAGCCTCCCAGCAGGGGAGTTCAGCTTCCTTAGGGAGTTTGTTACAGAAGCTGGACTCCCTGACATGGTGCTGTGTGGCTGTGGCCTGTCCCACCCTCCAACTCAGAGCCTGGCTTGCCCTGCTCGGCATCTGCTCACAGCAAGCCCGTCCAGCCCTCCCTTCCTCCCGGCCTCCTCTCCCAACTCCTCCCTTTTAACCAGGGATTTAACAAGGGAGCCCCTCAGCCCTTGTTTCTGTTCTTGCTAGGTTTCCCAGTCATGAAGGTTGCAGGCAAAGCTGGTGACGCTGTGGATGGAAGAGCAAAACAGGCCAGCTAGGCAGGAGGACTGACCGGCTGTCCCAGCAGCCCGTCAGCATCATGGGCCGTGTTGAGGATGATAGGTCTGAGAGAAGCAGAGAAACTCTACCCCAATCTCCCTGTGCATTTTCCTCTCAATTCAAGGCAGGATTTTTGTTCTTGCTTTTTGCTTTTTCTTTCCTGACTGAAAAACTCACCTTTGTTTCTCATCCCCTACAAGGTCCTTCTCCCAGTCACCAGGTTTTTGGTACCCCCTCTGAGGAGCTATTTCACACCCCGGGGTTTTTGTATTATAAGTGAATTTCAGTGCAAAGAGAATCTCCTAAGTGAAACATCTTGTCTCTGAAAGTCTTAACCACCTTTCTAATTTTTAGGCTTCCTTCGTATATCTTCTAAAATTAAGAGGTGATTTAAACATTTTTTTGTCTCTCCATTATCATATTTGCAGTAAAATAAGGCCTTTTTATTTTCTTTTATAGTGAGCTACTCAGGGGCCTGCTATAAATTATGAAGTCAGTTTCAGAGTTTGCTCCGACCACAGTGCTGTGTTTACATTCCTTCCGAGGCAGCCGGCATGGTCGTAATTTATATCCTAAACACTTGAACGTAACTTGTTTATACAGAGAATGACAGGACCTCAAAGACGAAAACTGCGCCTGCCTGCCCGGCCGCATTGGGAGGCCCAGCGCGCCCCCTGGTGGCACGACGAGATCCTCCCAAGGCGACTTGGTTCTTTCAAGCTGTGCAAGAATTTGACAAAATGATTCATTTTGTGGTGCTTTCCAATAGAGACATTTTTAAGTATCTCACTTTCATAAGTTATGCTTCCCAGTTTTGGTTTCTTCTTTCTTCTTCTTTCTTTTTTTTGAGACAGGGTCTTGTTCTGTCGCCCAGGCTGGAGTGTAATGGTGCAATCTCAGCTCACTGCAGCCTCTACCACCTGAACTTAAATGATCCTCCCTCCTCAGACTCCTGAGTAGGTGGGACCACAGGTGCACACCACCAAGCCTAATTTTTAAATTTTTGTAGAGACGGGGGTCTTGCCATGTCCCAGGGGTGGGCTTTTTTCTATTTTACTCTTTTTGTCTACTGTCTTATCCGGAAACCAGATCATGACTCAGTAAGAACAGGCCTGACCATGCTTAGCAGGTGCTAAAGCCATGAGTTGCTACATATATACTTCATTTCTAGATTTCTCCCCAAATCAGGTTGTTGTTTTGTTTCATTTTGAGTCAAAATTGCTTCTCTCCTAAGTGTCCCTTCCTCAAAGACACACAAACATACAGACTTATTTATATTGATCTCTTTTTTTGAGAAATATGCAGTGCTTGGCTTTAAATGTTGCTCAAATATGAGTGATTAATTTGAAAGCAAGTGCTACCCCTTTATAAGTGAAAATAAATGAATTAACTCAACTGGGGATAAATGCCTCAACTGTTTTTACGTCAAGTGGATTTTGAACTTAGAGTTTCTGCTCATTGGCAGATTAAAGTGGTATATTAAAAGATTTGATTGTTTTGTATGAGAATGATTGTTTATTTCGTTGGAGCTGTGTACATGAAGAAACCAAAAGCAGGTAACTACTCAGCACCATGCACCAAGTGCCAGGCCCTATGGCTACCTCCCCAAGTCTCACAGGTTATCTCACTTAATCCTGTCAATATCCCTCTGATGTGGGGATGTCAACCCTGTTTACAGATCTCTACTAGGTCCTGATGAGGTCCTGGCTTTGGGGGGTTTGACCCATGTCTTCTGATTTCAGTTTATTTCCCTCATGTCTCCAACATTGCCTCTAAGAATTTTGCAACTGACACTGCAGACATTTGAGTGGCAGGAATCTTCACTCTGAAGCAGCAGTCCTCACACTTGAGTGCATATCAGAATCACCTAGAGGGCTTGCCCGGCACAGGCTGCGGGTCCACCCCCCGTTTCTGATTCAGTGGGTCCAAGGATGTGCTCAAAAAGAATTCCTTATAAGTTTGGAATAAGGTGATGCTGATGATGTTGGTCCCAGGACCACACTCTGAAAACGGCAGCTCTTGAAAGGCAGTTTCAATTATAGATCCTTTTACAGGTTCCAATGGATCGGTATTAAGGATAGCCTATTAACTGGTTAAGCAAAGATCTGGAAAGGTTTTTCGAAGTAGTTTGTTCATCTAAATGCCTCTGAGATTGATTATTGGTCCCTAGGAAAATGCAAGGCTTAATTTTGAACCCTAGGCCAGAAAGTAGGATCCCCCCATTTTTATTCAAAGCAATGAGGCCTCTTGTTTTATTGTAGTAAACGTTGCAGAGAGGACTCAGGTGGAATCACTGAAGTCTACCTGCCTCGGTGGAAAGATAAGTCTAGGTACTTGCACGCAGCAGCCAGTCGGAATTCTACAAAGAGAAGGAGGCGACAATAGAAGCAGAGACAGGAAAGGAAACTCCTTTGTTGGTTATAAAAGCTTTTAAGGGTAGAACAAAGAAAAGGCAAAGAAATGGGGCTGTGATCTCAGAAGATGGCAATAGTAATCCCTAGATATGAATGGGTAGGCAGAACCCTGTGCAAAAAAGGGAGAGAGACAGAGAGAGGAAGAAGGAAAGAAAGCAAGCGAAAGAGAAGAGAAACAGAGAGATGGAGACAGAGAAGAAGGAGGGGAAAGGGGAAAATAGTCAAAAAGAGGGAAAGGAGAAGAGAAAGGGATGGAAAAAGGAAGAGAGAGGGAGAGAAGGAGGAAGAGATGGAGAGAAGGAAAGGGAAAAGAAAGGGTGAAGAAAGGGAGGGAGAGAGGGAGATAGGGAAGAGACAGACAAAGAAGAGAGACTAGGAGAGAATGAAAGAGAGGAAGGGCAAAGACAGGGAGGGTGCGAAAAGAAAGAAGGAGGAAGGAGGGAGAGAGACAGAGGGAGGGGAAGAGTGAAGGCTGGAGGAGAGGGGAGGAGGTCTGGAGAGGAGGAATCTGCAGACATTTCCTGAGCTCCTGTCCCTGGAGCTGAGCGGCAGCCCTGGAATCTGGATTCCTGTCCTCTGAGGCCATTACTATCTCTCCAGGTCCCCAGTGCCAACCCATGGGCTGAAAGACTCATGGACTTCTGTTTTATTTGGCTCGGCCTGAATTCTGGGAAAGTAAGTGAATTCTCTAGTTGTGCATGCTCAAATTTTCTGAACTGCCGCAGCAACTTATAGAGAATTTAGGGAGAACAATTTGACTTACATTTTAGAAAGTGGAAGTCGGATTTTTGGGAAAAATCTTCAGGTGGCTAGGACAGGCCACGGTATTGACATTAAAGGGAATTAGCAGCTCCTTCCCGAAACAAACAAACACTCTCTTTTTAGATTCGTATTATACCTAATTACTCTGCATCATGGTGATTAATTCAAAACAGGCACTGACTTATTTAGAATGGAAATATATTTTAATATATTTTATAGGAACGGAAATACATTTTACCAAACCTGCCTCTATGAAACACTATCTTAGCAAGGAAAAACACCACAAATGTAGACTCAGGGCCAGGGAGGGCCAGGGCACACAGACGTCAAGGTCATTGGGGAAAAAATGAAAGTCCTGGAAGTTCTTTGTGAGTTCAGAGCGCCCTGAGTCCACAGCAATCCAACTGATAAATATTCAGCTTTCCATGTCCTAGGGGACGTGTGTGAGACACGGAGCCTTGGCCATCCCACGGCCGCACCGCCAGGCCTCTGGGCTTAACTGTCTTCATGAGACACAGACGAGCAGAGAGCGGGACAGCTTTCCCTCCGAGGGGCCCATCCCACCCGCCAGCCTGGGAACGGCGGCCCGGGCACAGCTGGGCAGTGACTCGTCTGCTGGGTGGCACCGTGTCACCTCCCCAAACTGGCAGAGCAACTCCCCACTCCCATTCGGAAACTGCTGTGAGTTAGGTGGAGGCCAGGCCTGGGGTGTGGGGAGAGGAAGACCTGCCTCCTCGCTCCCCTTCCGCAGATCCACGCAGCACAGTGGAAGTGTCAGTAGACAGTGTTGATGGACTGACTGCGCCCCAGCGTGTGCTAATCCCCCCTAAGAGCTGTTCTTCAAGAAGGAGGGGAAGAACTGGGCCTGCTGTTAGCACAGAATTGCTTAGCTGGGTTGAGACCCGGGGAACCAGGCCAGGATCTGGCATCTCAATAGGGATTCCACAGACACCAAGCGGGCTGACAGACTCACTCTGGATGACGCACTTGCTCCCAGCCCGAGTGCCTGCACAGGAGCCCAGCGAGCTCTGAAAAAAACCGCCCGTGGCCGTCCTGTAGCCCACCCAGCCAGTTCACACGGTCATCGGGGGCAGCCCAGGCGCACTTGATCAGCTCCCTGGATACAGCCACAGGTCGATGGAAAAATGTTCAACATCGCTCATCATCAGGAAATGCAAATTGAAACCACAGTGAGGTATCGCCTCCCATCATCTGAATGGCTTTTGTCAAAAAGACAAAAAGTAAGTAACAAGTATTAGCGAGGATGTGGGGAAAACAGAACTCTTGCACCTGGTTGGCGGGAATGTAAATTAGCACAGCCGGTTTGGAAAACAGTATGGCGGCTTCTCAGTAGACTAAAAATAGAACTGCCGTAGGATCCAGCAGCCCCCCTGCTGGAAATAACTCCATCGGAGCTGAAATCAGTATGCGGAAGAGATGTCTGCTCTCCCAGGTTCACTGCAGCACCGTTCACAGCAGCCAAGACATGCAATCCACCTACATGCCCATCAGCTGATGAACAGATTTTTAGAATTCCCCGTACATGCAAAGGAATATGGCAGTAGTTCCCAACTATTTTGGCACCAGTGGCCGGTTTCATGAAAGATACTTTTTCCACAGATGGGGCAGGGGTGTTGGGGACCTCTGGAATATGGCATAGCCTTAAAAAAAGAAGTAAATTCTGTCATTTAAGACCACAGTGGATGGAACCAGAGAACATAAGGCTGAGTGAAATAAGCCAGGCACAGAAACACGACTACCACACGATCTGACTTATTTGGAGAACCCAAGAGTTGATTTCACAGTAACGGAGTAGAAAAGTGGTTGCCAGAGGCTGGGGGAGAGGAAGGGATGGGAACGGGGAGGTACTTACCAAAGGGCACACAGTCCCAGACGGCAGGGATAAGTTTTAGTGATCTATTATGTGACATGGTGACCGCAGTTAATAATAATATATGCTAAAAGAATAGATTTTTCACATTCTCACCACAAAAAAAAAAAAAAATGGTAAGCTGGTGAGGTGATGGTGTTACTTAGCTTGAATGACTCTGCAACGTATATATGTAGCTCAAAACATCCCATCATACCCCATAAATACACAAAACTATTTGTCAATTAAAAATTAAAAAGAAAAAAGCTCCTGTGGTTCTCCTAATGCTCAGGCCATGCTGCTGGAGCACAGGATAGTGTTCGTGTTTTACAGTCGTCCCCCTTCCAGGACAACTGTCTACAGGTGGGGGAGCTTATAGCCGCAGCCGCCTTCTAGCTGTCAGGCAAGCCTTCTACGCCCTGGTACACTCAAGCAGATTCCCACTGTCACCCCAGACCCTAAGATGGAGATCTCTGGATGGGCCTGGGGCTCCCTCGGTGATGGCTCCTCTAGAGCCATCTCCCTCAAGCTGGGCAGGTGGCCACTGAACCCCTAGATCCCTAGACTCTGCAGAGGAAGGAGGCACAGCCCAGCAGGTGCCAGGCATATTAATCAGTTACTCAGGCCCTTTTCTAAGAGACAGGGAGAGAGCAGAGCATGAGGGCAGGAGCTCAAGGAGGGAGGGACACAGAAAAGGAAAGGCATGGCCGCGCCAGGGAAGGGTGAGGCTGTGAGGACTCAGGTCATAGGGATGTGTCCCTCTGTGCCTTCAATGTCTGCACCCCAGACACCTGGCCTCACCTGCCCAGGGCCTCTTCGGAGGGCAGTCGTCAGTGAGCTCACTGGCGTGGTGGCAGAGGCGGTCCGTAGCCCTGTGCACTAAAATACAGTAGTCCAGCACTAAGGGCCACGCCGGGGCTGCCTGCATGACTGGGAGAGGACAAAGCCAAAGCCAAGGATGCCCAGATCTCCAGGCCAAGCACAGGGAAGCCACTGCCTAAAGAAAACACACACTCACACACACACACACTCAGATACACAGACACACACTCAGACATACACTCACATACACTTATATGCACACACTCATGGACACACACTGATAGACACACACACAGACACACGCATAGACACACATGGACACACAAACAGAGACACGCATAGATACACACAGATACACGGACACATGCAGACACAGACACGCATATACACACAGAGACAAACACATACATGGACACACACTCATAGATACATACACACATAAATACAGACACAGACACACACACAGACATAGAGACATAGACACAGACACACACACAGAGACACCTTCATATACACAGACACACACAGACACAGACACACTCATAGAAACACACAGATACACACACATACATTCATAGACACACACATATACACATAGACACACAGACACACAGACACAGATGTAGACGTACAGACACATGCACACAGATACACACAGACACACACAGACATACATACAGACAAACATACACACAGACACACATTCACATAGACACCCACAGACATAGATACACACAAAGACATGGACACACACAGACATAGACACACGCAGTCGCATGTACACACACAGACACACATATACAGATACACACATAGACACAGACAAACACATAAACACACAAACACATAGACACACACACATTCACATAGACACCGACACAAACACATAGACAAACACAGACATACACACACACACAGTCACATAGACACACACATACACATACACACACACATTCACATAGACACACACACACAGACACTCAGACACACACATAGACATAGAATCACATAGTGACTCACAGACGCAGACTCACACATGCACACAAACACACAAAGACACACACCCACATAGGCACTCACAGACACACACACACAGACATAGACACATAGACACAGACACACATGTAGACATAGACAAAGACACACATAGAGACACGCATATAGACACAGACACACACAGGCATAGATCCACACACAGACACACACAGAGACACAGATATACTCACAGACACACACTAACACACACACCAACACAGAGACTCACATAGACGCTCAAAGATAGATACACACACACACACACACAGACACACACAGACATACACACACAAGGATACAGACGGGCAGACATATAGACACACAAACATGAATGCACAAATACCTAACACACAGAGACATATGGACACACACAGGCACGTATGCTGAGACGTGTAGATATACAAAAGCATGCATGCATGCACACAGATGCACAGAGCCACACAAACACATAGATACACACATAAACACATAAACATACACAGACTCAAACACACACAGACATACACGTAGATAACGCAGATACACAGAGACACAGGCCTACACACACACAGAAACACACACACACTCGCACACAATCTGCTACTCAGTTGTGGGTCTAGCTGCAAGCACTCAAGGCTGGCATTCCATTGTGCCTGCCATCCTCCCAAATCTCCAAATCCACCGCAGTGGTTTTGTCATCCTCTGAAGTTTCCTTTTTTCTAATGACAACCCTGCTCTAATCCCAGAAACAGAAAGAACTGCCTCTTTTAAATTAAAAGGTTGATCTTGTTCTCAAAGGCCAACCCAAGCCCCTTGGCCATGGAAAAGGCCACCAGCTGGAACTACAGCACAGGGCCAAGTCTCCCAAGACAGGCTAGGGAGAGTGCCTTCTCCAGGAGCCCAGAGCCGAGGCTGGCCAGCTGTCTGCATGGACTGTGGAGAGGGCCTGGTGGCTCCAGGAAGCAGTGAGATCCCGGGGCTCTGACTTCGGCTCCGAACATGGGTGTCCCCTTGCGATGATAAGAGCAGGGTTCTTACCAAGGGAAACCCCTCTTCCTCTTAGATGATCTCTCCTTTTCAAGCAAGTCCCCATCCCAAGAGGAATGGGGCAGGTGGCCGGGCTGGAGTCCTCTACCTGAATGTGAATCTCTGCCAAGGAGCACCTGAGCAGCAGAGCCAAGTAAGGAGGCTTTTCCAGCTTCAGGTCTTCACCTTGGGCACCAGCTGGCAGATCAGTGAAGCCCACAGACAGGCCACTCCAGGCTGTAGGGCAAGCCTGGGAATAACAAAAGTACCCACACTAAAGATAACGTCCCAGAGATGGCTTCGGGCTGTCTCCCTCCCTTGGCCCCAGGAGTTCCTTCCAGACAGCAGCCCCAAAGAGGCTATGGCCCAGAAAAGCCATACGGCATCTGCTAGGGTTGTCCTGCAACTGAGTGCCACAGATTGGGTGATTTACAGACAGAAACCCATCATCTCTGTCCTGGAGGCTGGAAGTTCAAGATCCAGGTGCCAGTAGGGCTGGTTTCTGCAGAGGTCCCTCTCCTTAGCTTGCAGATGGTGTCTTCCCCCTGTGTCCCCACGTGCTCTTCCCTGTGTATCTGTCCTGATCTCCCCTACTTATGGGGACACAGTCATATTGGACCAGAGCCCACCCTAATGACTTTGTTTTAACTCAAGTTCCTCTGTAAAGGCCTTATCTCCAAATGAGGTCACTGGGAGTTAGGACTCCCACATACTTTTTGGGGGAGGTGGGAGTATAAAGAACATAATTCAACCGTAATAGTTATAAATCAAGCTCACAGCTGGACAGAAATATACTTGATTTCTAGGTCCACAACCCCAGGCCTTCACCACTGCCCTTACAAGCTCCAGATTAAATAGGCTCTCAGAGAGCCAGACCAGCGAGGCCCATCCCTTCTCTCCCTGTGTGCCTTGAGCACTGAGTGGCTTGGAAGCTAGATGTTGTTTCCTGCAGAGAGAAGATGCTAGAGCCAGCATGCAAATGAGCTCTAGTCCCCAGCAGGACTTCATTCTTTTGGGGAGGGCAAAGCCTATAGTTATGGGCTCCACAAGTCCCTGGGAGAGGCAGCACTGTCCCTGAAACTGCATCAGACATCGTCTCCGCATCAAGGCGCTCACTCCCCCAAAAAAGAAAGACGTCAGGGCAAAGGTTTTCTCCCCTTTTTGAACTGGGATGAGCTAGTGCTCCGTAGGCACAGTAGGAACAACGGGCATTAAGGAGGCAGCTCTCCGTGGGCCCCCGCTCTCTGCTAGCCGTCTGTGAGTGGGATATTGATGAGCCTTAGGAGGCAGGTATACTACACCCACTTCCTCGATGAGCAAGATCGTTCGCAATCACCTACCTGGTGACTGGGACTGCTGAAAACCCCACTTGGCTGAATCGGCATCGGAATCGGGCTGGTCTGGGAAAGGACAGGGTGGCAGCCACAACGACGGAGGCTTCCTGGCTGGATCTGTGTGCCCCTTGAGCTTGACAATTGGTGAGATACACTCAGTATGCACCAGGGTGTTTGTCCACTAAGCTCATGAACGGCCCAAAACACAGCCCACACTGGAGTGGACGTCATCCGCTCATTCCGTAGGAATGGAACTGACCCTTAGCTGGGCGTGGTGGCTTATGCCTGTCATCTCAGCACTTTGGGACGCTGAGGCAGGGGGATCATTTGAGGTCAGCAGTTCGAGGCCAGCCTGGCCAACATGGTGAAACCCTATCTCTACTAAAAATACAAAAATTAGCCCGGTTTGGTGGCGTTCACCTATAGTCCCAGCTACTTGGGAGGCTGAAGCAGGAGAATCACTTAAACCCAGAAGGCGGAGGTTGCAGTGAGCTGAGATCCAGCCTGGACAACAGAGCGAGACTCCATCTCAAAAAAAAAAAAAAAAAAAAGGAATGGAACAGACCCTGGCGCCTGAGGAGGCTGGGCAAGGCGGTATGCATGGCCTCCAGGACTCCCACCCTTTCCACTGAGGTCCCAGGGGAGAGAAAACAAGCTGCTCTGAGCACCCCCCCAGCCGTGTCTCCATCAGCTTAACCCCAAGTGAGAGGCCCAGTCTCGGCTCCCCGGAAGTGAGGCGGGAGGGAGGGGAACTCGGGCTGGGCAGGCTCTGCCCAGCCCTCAGAGGCCAACTTTCCACCCAGGGCACAGGGGAGGAGGAAAGCAGGAATCCCCAGACAGAGATCTGGCTCAGCAGGAGGGGACTTGGTAAGAAGGGGGATTCCAGGGAGGCCTGGAGAGGAGGAGGACCTGCCCTCAGTGTTCAAAACCAGAGTCTGGCCCAGTCTCCCTTACACAGGACTCAAGCCCCTCCCCCACAGGGAGGGTGGGGGTGCCATCATCATATCACCCCCAGGGAACTGAACCAGGCTTGGGGAGACAAGATCTGTGTGGCCCTCTGGAGTTGGGGGCCTGCAATTTTCCTGCACTGCCCTCTGACTTTCACCAGGCATTCTCTCCTTTGCCCTTGAAAGACTCTTTTTCTCAGCCCCTAGCGGAGGCTGAGTCACTGAGGGATTTTAATTTGGAAAACAAGATTACCCAAGAAAGAAAGAAACCACAATTCTATTAACAATAATGTGCAGAACAAGGCCAGAGTTACAACTTTCCTTTTCCTTCCGCAAATTCAGTGCTGACGTTAGATGAGGCTTTTCAGAATTTTGGAGCAGGCTATGGTCTCATGGAGCAGACCAGAGGTGATTTAGGGGTTGGGGGATGGGCTGAGAAGGATGCTTTGATTCTAGTACTTTTATTTCTGTCACCATCAAAACCCAAATGAAAATGTTAAGTCTGATTAAACTGTTGGGTGCAGGAGAGAGCATGAAGGGCCTTTTTAGAATGAATGAGAGTACAAGGATGCTCTCTGAGAAACAGCCACAAAAAAACCTGAAAGGAAGTGTTCCCAGGTAGAAAAGAACTGAGATGACACCGGGAAATCCTTAAGGCCCCTCCAAGTTATTTTGGATCCTGGAGGAGGGGCAAGGGACCCTCAGGGAGCTGTGACCTGAAGACCATCTTGCCTTCCTGACTTCGCTGTATTTAAGAGCAGCCCCCGAGTCTGAGGGCAGCAACCCAGCACAGTGGCCATGACCAGCTCTGTTTTCCTGTCTTCCGTGCTCATCCTCTGCAGAGCCAAGCTGCCTCTGTCGCTGTTGTTTGATATTTCCAAATCCGGCCTGAAGCAGATGATGGGGCCGCAGGAGGAGCGTCCTTCAGGGTGTCTTGTTTGGTTTGGAAATATTTAAATGTCTGCTGCATTTCCTCCGAGAGAGGAGAAGCCAGGGCCTGTGGGAGAGCCCGGCACAGCGGCCACAGCCCTGCAGGGTCCCCAGCTCCTCCGCAGCCACCTCCCTGGGACCGGATCCCCGGTGCCCCCCACCCACACTCCCACCGTCAGCACCACGAGAAAGTCAAGAAGAGCTCAGACATTCTCCACCACGTGTTTACAGTCAAGTGACTCAGCCCTGCCCTCCAGTTAAGCCCATGCAGCAATTGTCCGTGATTACCGAAATCTTCTTGGCTCCTGGAAAGATCGCCGGCACGTTATTAACCTCAGAGGACAGACACATGTTTTCCATAGATGTATTTAAATGCTAGTGGCCACCACAGATGAACAAGGCCTTTTAGAATGAAGGGCGTGTAATTAAGACATAATCTCTTCTGTTTGTAATATATGGAGCAGTAAATGGCTACTGAGGGTGATTAAATTCTCCATCTTCCCTTTGGCACTTAGGAACTGCCAAAGCTGTTGGAATCCCAACAGTTCTGACCACTTCACAGCACATGGCAGTGTGGACTCACAGCCCAAGGCTGTTCTTCGGGGACCTGGGTGCCTGATGGGACCTGGGTGGATCTGAGATTTACAGTAACACCCACCTGGGAGCACAGCTGTCTTGACAGGGGCGAGGGAAAGCAAGCGGGACAGTGATTCACTGGTAGGGAGTGGGCTTTCTACAGACAAAAGATTGAGCAGGAAACGGCGTGGAGTCAAAGGAGATCGAACTGTGTGAACATACAGATCCCTGTCAAAGCTTCCTGCATCGGGCTCAAGCCAGCGTTGTAGGAAAAAAGCACAGCATGGTTTTCTCATGTTGTCAAGAGGCCTGCCCTTGACAGGTTAAAAACCGAAGACTTTTCACTTTGGACCTCTCCATGTAAGGGAAAATCCAACAGTGGCACATTTATCTCTGCCGAGTCGAGGTGGGCTGTGGCCAGTCATCCAAGGGTGTAGATTTGCCATTTTTTGGCAAACTTGAGTTTCCATACTGAGGTTCATGCCAGAGAGTAGAACCCTGAGCTCTGCTGCCCAGGTCTTATCACAAAGCTAATTTTTAAGAAATATTATAACATCCGTGAAAGAGTACTCAAAGACACGGACCATCTATTCGAAATCCTATCCTGAGCTCACATGCCCACAGGAGGGCTAAGTACTCAGGGAAGAATTCTTGGCACACACAGTTGCCCCTCTGAGTCAAACCTGAGCCCACGTTGAGGGACATCACAGGAATGACTATTGATGCTCATGGCATATTTATTGGAGGAGGCCTAAGGTCATACTCTGCTCCATCAAGGGTACTCCTTAGGCACCAGTAGATTTCAAGTCCATAGCAGTGGTCACATCTCAGCCCGCCCCACCTCCTGTAACTACAGAGCTCTGGTATGCTGCTGCAGGCTGGTCCTGCGGGTCTCCCTTGCCCCTGACTTCCTCTCTGCCGTTAAATATATCTCCTCAAGCTGCCTCAACCTTTCTTTCTTTTTTCCCCCGCTTATCTTAGAAAGCTTCTGTGTCAGTCTTTAGTTTTTTGAAGTTGTTATTTTGTGTTTGAAATTTTATTCTATTTTAATGAATACCTGCATATTGTAGATATACAGTGGTTTATATGCACGAACATGGAGAGTGAAACCAAATCTCCCTTCCTCCATCACAGAGACAATCTCCATTGTGCCTCTTGTGAGTCCTTCCAAGATAATCTACAGGTATATAAGCCTATAAATGTAAATGAATGTAACTTTCGAATTCTTTCCTTTCTACTCTGATGCACTTACTGATAAAGCCGTGGATGCCTTATTAAAAAGAGCTGTGAATTTTCTTGAATACACACAGCATCGGCAAATGGCTTCTGTAGTGCGTAGAAATGGTTAACACTCTTTCTGCTGAACTGTCACCCAAACAAGATTCCAAATCTAAAAGAAAGGAGAGGAATATGAAGCAAAGGAAGCCCCATGGCCCCTGGAGCCTCCCACAGTTGCCGGCAGATCTCAAAAGCAATTGCGTTTCTGAAAGCTTGGTGGTTTTGCAAAGGAGCAGAGGAAGTGCAAGGACACTTGCAGCCTGGCATGCTCCCTCAGGCTGCCCGCCTTTCAGCCTCGGGACAAACTGGAGCAGAGCAGAGATCTGTGCAGCCCCCATCCACACAGTGGAAGGCAAATGCTCCCTGGGAGGGAAACCTCAAGTCATGGGTTTTGGAGCTTCAAACACGATCTTGTGGCTTTGGGTTTTTTTATGAGAATCAGAAAAATAAATATACTTCATTTATGTGTAGATGCAGAAACCATTGAACAGCGTTAGAAAATGGCAATCTCCGGTGGGTGGCAGCACCGCCTCTGTGCCCAGGGTGCCAGCAGAGCCCTGAGACATCACGGTGACCACTCCAGGAGCACGGCAGCAGTCCTCACTCTACCCTTTGAGAAATAACAAGCCAATCGACCCAGGTTTGAGGAGAGAAGAGCTTCAAGTCTCCTTGTCTGGGTGGCCAAGTCACCCAGGTCTCAGGAAATTGACTGCCTGGAAGTGGAGATGGGACCCTGTTGTCTAACCTGGGGGGGGCTTGTGCTTGACTGAAAACAGGTGGTTACCGTGTCAGAGCTGATGGGAGCGGATGGGGTAGGAGTGCGAAGAACCCAAGCCCTCCACCATGGCAACCATTCGCATACATTATCTCATTGAGGCTTCCCTTACCCTCATCAGATAGGGCTTATGGTATTTACATTTTTTAAAAAAACAAAAAAGGAAATGAAGCTAAGAAAGCTGAAGCGACTTGCCCAGAAGAGATAGGGCTGGTTCCCAAAGGAACAGGAGAGGGCAGTATGTTCCGTGCTTTGATTTTGAAAGTGATTCCCCTGCCCTTCAGGGATCCAGAGAGGAAACACAGTTTTTCAGACTTCCAAGTCCCTTTTGAGATCTTTGATGAAAATTCTGAACTGGCAAAATCAAAAGATCTTGGAAGGTCGACAGCAGCTGTTCTCAACTGGGATGGTTTTGCTCACCAGGGATCATTTGGCAATGCTGAGACCGTTTCGACTGTGGCCCTGCGGGAGAGGGTGGTGGCTACTGGCGTCTGTGGATCTAAGGCCAGGGATTTTGCTAAACATCCCACAGTGCACAGGACAGCCAGATAAACAATAGTTTGCTCAAAATGGCATAGAGTTTGGCAGAGGTGGAGAAGCTCTGGTCTATGGACATTAAAAAGTCAAATCTTATAACTGTTTCAACACATTTTAAGAAGGATTGACCAAGCAAGGTGGCTCATACCTATAATCCCAGCACTTTGGGAGGTTGAGGCAAGATGATTCCTTAAGCCCAGGAGTTCAAGACCAGTCTGGGCAACAGGACTGTTTTGTAGAGACCCTTGTCTCTACAAAATAAAAAGTAAAAAAAATTTAGTTGGTCATGGTGGCACACGCCTGTAGCTCCAGCGACTCCAGGTAGGGGAAGCTGCTGAAGCGGGAGGACCGCAAGAGCCAGGGAGGTCAAGGCTGCAGTGAGCAGTGATCGAGCCACTGCACTCCAGCCTGAGCGACAGATTTAGACCCTGTGTTTGTTTGTTTTTGTTTTTGTTTTTTAAAGAAGTGTTCTAGGCTGGGTGCAGTGGCTCATGCCTGTAATCCCAGCACATTGGGAGAAAGACGCAGTAGAATTGTTTGAGGCCAAGAGTTCGAGACCAGCCTGGGCAACATAGTGAGATCCCATTTCTAAATAAGAAAATTAAAATTAGCTGGACATGGTGGTACACACCTGTAGTCCTAGCTACCTGTGGGAGGTGGATGGATTGCTTGAGCCTGGGAGGTCAAGCCTGTATTGAGCCATGATCATGCCACTGAGCTCCAGCCTGGGCAACAGAGCAAGCCCCTGTCTCAAAATAAATTAATAAATAAAAAAACATTATAAATCTTTAAGGAGAAAATGCATCCTGTTACCACCTTGGATTCCCTAAATTAAACATTCTGCATCTTTTGGTAAAAGGTGTGTTTCTGCCAGCTCCTGTCATTGGAGACCTTATTGCCCAAATAAGTATATTCTCAATGACATCTACCTAGAAAAAAAATCCTTGTTTTGCTACAAATGTGTACAGCATGCCAACAGCGGAACTCCGCATGAATATGGATGCCAGCTGGCCATGAGCTGAGCCATTCAGCAAGAGAAGCAATGGGACAGCCACAAGACAGGGCACTGCTCGCGTGGGAGCCATGCTGGCTTTGAATCACTGAAACCTCACGTGATAGTAATTGGGACTCGAGGAAATTACGTTTCCAGAGCTCTCTGGGTTTACTGTACATTTTAACGTCACTTCTCCATGGCAGCTAGTTTGTCGTCATTCCACATCTATCCCAGATGCGGATGCTGCTCCAGGTGAACAAACCCACGGGGACTCTGGAGGAATCCCAGGGCAGTGACGGCTCATTCTCCCCCCGATGAAAAAGGAGATGTTTGTGAGCCAGCGGCTTCCCACCTCGGCACTTCGGGGCATT
Organism: Cebus imitator; assembly: GCF_001604975.1. Lineage (NCBI taxonomy): Eukaryota > Metazoa > Chordata > Mammalia > Primates > Cebidae > Cebus > Cebus imitator. The sequence continues at coordinate 5,378,493 of NW_016107546.1, read as the reverse complement.
CTTACATCTGGCAACACTAGAAACCACGAGTCAAACACAGAATAACTCAACTAGCTCACAAAGAAATGACCAAGAAAGCCTCTGGCAGTGTCATCACTACCTTTTCACTCTTCTTCCTCTCACTGTTCGTTTCTACAATTTTCACAGATTCTCAAAGTGCAATTTGACTAAGAAGAATATACACAGATTAGTTCTTAAAGCAACAACTTAAGCTTCTCCAAAGCTATTCTTCTTCAATGCTATAAAAATTTTTGAAACAACATTAATTAAAATTTGGGAAAAAAAAAAACGCAGATCACCCCTAATCCCACATTTCCGGGAATTTAAACAAGAGACATGGAAGGAGCAAGGCGCGGGAGGCGAGCCTGCAAAGCAGAGCAGGCCCAGCCGACGCAGCTCCATCCATCCATCCCAGCCTGCTGTGGACATGCAGGGTAACTTTACCAACATTTCCCAGCCATCTAGATTCTTACGCAAAATCTTTTGCTTTTTAAATGTTGGCTCATAGTTTTTTAGTACCATGCCAGCTAAACAAAACACTTCCGCAGACTTAATGTAAATGACAGGCCACCGGTTTGAAATCTTTCATATATAATTTTGCATCCAAACAAGAGTGAATAGAAGAAATTGGTGTGAGTCTATATGTTTTACAGTTTTAAGAATCAGAGCATATTTGAAGGTGTATTCTCAATAATCTTAATGGGTTTCAGCTTTTGAACATATTAAGAAGATACTGAAATAATAATGTAGCTAAAGGAAAGTTGTTGGTGAATCAAAACTCATTATATATTTTTACCAGGAAAACATGTCTCGAGCCACATAGTTCTGTGCACAGAATTGCAAATTTATCTTTAACAAGAGGATCTACTAGAAATGCAAGTGTATGTTAACTGAGGATGAAATTGAGAAGATTCCTGGGCAAGCATGAAGTCACTATAATACTACAGGGCAGGGGTTCTCGTGTAAACACAACTGAAAAGAATACCTTTGAAGGATTATTAGATTATTAGGAATAACAAAAACCCCCTTTCAATGCTCAAGACACAGGAATTATAGCCCATTTCAGAAGTGAATGGAACTATCAAGTAACCATGTTGTGCACTCACTTCTGCAAAGAGATTTCCTTTTCACTGTAGGGGGACAAGCTTGGCCATTTCAGGCACACACAGCAGAGGGTATCCGCCACAGCATGGAGTTCTAAGTTTTTTTGTTCATACCTCAAGTTCACTCAGGAGCTAATGTTTACCTGTTCATTACTCTTTGAGCATCCTCAATGTTTTAAACCCAGGGAATATGGAGATGAACACAATAGATAGGACATGTGACCAGGTAGAGAAGAAGTGAAATAAAGACAAGTGTGCAAATACTTATATAAGTCTGAAAAAGTGGTAAGTGCAAAGAAGGCACCAAGCAGCCTATAGAAATGCCCATGGACCCATCTGCACAAGCAGCCTAAAATAAGTGGAAAAACAAACACCCAGCGATGGGGGCTGGCACTGTGACATGAAACACTCCACACACTCCACAGCCCAGGACTGCCTCCTGTGGCCCGTGAAGGCAGACAGGCTCTTCAGTGGGAGAGCCTTGAGAGTATGAAGGTGAGGGCCTCATTGTTAATTATTTACATGCCGTCTTTAAAAGCAATTACACCATTTGAAAGAAGCCACACATAACCACATCGAAACAGATTCAGGTTACCCTAATCAGACGCTAGCAGTGACCATCCTTCCCCATAGCAATGGCATCGCAGGTGGAGGGTGAAGGGGCAGAGTGATTGTGACTCCTGTGCTGAGCCTGTCATGCCAGAGTCATGGTATTTTAGAACAGACGGCTGGTCCTGAGGGGGCCTTAGAGGTCATCCTTCACCTCCAGACTCCAGGATGAGGCAACCTCCATCCAACCCCGACGATTGATTAAGTACCTGTTCTCCTGAGGCAGTTTCCTCTTGAGCTTATGTTCTATCATCACCAGGATGATTTGCTATTGAAGGCACATGGACAACTAACCCTTGAACGTAAAACAGGAGCATACCCCAAATAAAGATTTATTTTTGTTTCCTGCTGTGCATGCTTTGAGCTAGGGATAGTCGATGAGGTGCTATCGAGTGTCAAGCCATAAAGCCTCCTCACGCTAACTCCAGGCATGTGAAGGACTGAAATGTGAAGCTCTTGCTGTAATTCCCGTCTGTCTTCTTCATGAATGGAGGTGAGAATTAGGCTGTGTGGTTTTCACAGCCAACACGGATCTTAAACAAGAATCTGGCTGTTTCCTCCCTGGGCTGTTTCCTGGCCAATCACAATATGATCCTAGCAGGGTTGCCAGAGAGCATGCAGATGCACGCTTCTCAGGGGCTCCTTCTTCACTGCCACAGCACAGCTACAGGGCTACAAGAAAGCTGAGGACACAGCAGCTGAACGTCGGCAACGTTTGAGTCCCTTCCATGAAGCTGGAGAGAGGTGGCATCCACAATGGGAAATACACAGGCGCTGAAGACTGAAGACTTGACTGTACCTATTCCTCACCATACCATGGGGACAAAACAGACCCCAGAGAAGATTCAAGAAGACACTTCAGGCCAGGTGCTTCCAACCATTCCTGGCACACAGCAAATGCCCGATGCGTTGAGCCATGAAGATGATTCCTACTCAGCCCTCCCTGGCTAATCACTTCACTTTTTTGAGTCTTTCTTTGTTAAAACCAAAGACATTGGGCCAGGTCATCTCTAAATGTCTTCCTGGCTCTAAAAACTCTATAACTTGAGGACAAGAGCCTACTTCAAGGGCTTTCAGAACAGACATCTCTTTTGAAATTGCAGAGGCCCAATTCCCCGAGGGGATCTGCAGCTCCAGAATGAAATGGGGGAATGTGATTCAAACAAACTCATGTGATGCCAAGATCTAGCACAACCCCTGACTCGACTCGTGTGGGGGCATAAAGCATCTTAGCCAAAGCAGGTCACAGAAAACATCTTCTGCTCCTACATTCACCAGGCAAGAAAAATGAGTAATTTGTAACTTGTCACACTTACATAAATAATCATTTTTATCTTTATACTGGGTGCCATATATAACACATGCTACATACCACAGTGGGTGCTTTATGTATGTTTTCCTTAATCCTTCCGATAATTCTATCAAGCAGATTTTTATAGATAGGGAATCAGGGCTCAGCCAGGGCAAGTGACTTGCCCAAGGACATACTGCTATTGCCTTCCTGCTCAGTAGTGCAGCCTGGATTTGCACCCAAGTCTGCAGGCTCCAAAGCCACTCTCTTTTCACCATGTCACCTGCCTCAAAGGTTTGTTGAGTGTTTTTACAGGAGGAATTTTTATTAAAGTTCACAAAATGACAATGCATTGGCTACTTTCATCAGCCGCTTCCCAGGAGTGGGTGTGGATGATGGGACTATGTGCTGTGAGCTGCACCGCTGACCCGTCACACGGAGGCAGTCATGGTCAGCAGGGACGCACAGCCCCTGGGGGGTCATCACTGTGGAGGTGAACAGGGTGTTGATGCTGACTGTGCAGTGAGGAAAAGCCACTCTCAAATTTCTACACCATGTAGTTTCTCATGGTTGGAAAAGCCAAGGCTGCCAGTACCATCCACCACCAAGGAGGAAAGAGCCTGAGGCCCGTGAGGCTGGGCCACCCACAAGACAGCCTAATCAGGACCAGGCTTCCCAGCACAGAACACACAGGGGGCCTGATGAAGATGTCACCTCTGTGAAATGCCTTCCAGGAGTCCAAGGCAAGCCCATGAACAGGGAGAGAGCTGCCAGGGGATCCCACAGGGCACTGCCCCCGAGGCCTGCAGGTAACTCCCACCCCAGGTACACGGAGTGGGATCTCAGATCCTTCAATCAGAATCTCTCTTTCGGTCTGGTGTGGTGGCTCACACCTGTAATCCCAGCACTTTGGGAAGCCAAAGGGGGCAGATCACTTGAGGCCAGGAGTTCGAGACCTGCCTGGTCAACATAGTGAAACCCCGTCTTTACTAAAAATACAACAAGCAAAATAACAACAACAACAAAAAAAATCTTGTATTTCTTCCCCAGTGCCAGCCTCTGGCTCTGCGCCGCTGTCACTCCACTCTTCTATAAACTCTTCTATAAACTCTGAAGTGACCAAATCTTTACAGTGCAGCCACGGTGTTGCTGTCAGGGCGTCTGCCTCGCTCCCACCACAGATGTCTGCTAGCTGGGTCTTTCAGGGCAAGTGACAGAGGCCCAGAGAGGGAGCGAATTTGCCCAGGGCCACAGAGTGAGCGAGTGGCAGGACTGGGCGTCTGGCCCATGACTGTGGGCCACGTCTGGCTTCTCAATTCTAGACCAACAGAGAACAGATCTAAACACAAAAAGCTAAATAATACGAGGGACAATTCAAAACCACGGCTAGGCCGAGGCCTGGCCCAGTGCTCCCCAAGCGCCCTGTGAGGCTGGGCACCCAGCAGTGGATGGGCTTCAGGGGCTGGGGTGGCAGCGGGCATTGGAACAATTTGCTTTTTAGAAAAGGAGCCTCTGTCTTGCTCTTTGGGCCCCTTGGTCTTGTGGACAAAGTCCTGTTGCTCTGCGCTGGAGAATGCACATGTGTTCCCTCTCCGGGCCGCTTCCCGCCCACGTGCGTTCCTTCACCGACCACTCCTGGGTCTGCCTCCAGCGCCACTGCCCCACCTGTTTCCCTTAGTGTGGCCTCTCATATCCTCAAAGGCTCAAGGACCCGGCACCTCTGCCTTCGTGGGTGCCTCCAAGATCCCACTCTGCCTGTGCACATCTTCCCTTGCTGTCATTCGTCAGCCTGGTTCGCCAGCCTCCTCTCTCTCCTAACCCTCCTCCTCACCTCCAGCCCAGCACATGTGGCTCCCTTGGACACTTCCTTCATGGTCCCTAACCTCCGTGTCCCAGCTCTAGCTGCACTGCACACGTGTTGTGCCTCACACAGGTGAGCATGGAGATGTTCCCTAACCGTCTCTTCTGTGCTGATTAGGTCTCACCTAGACCTTTAGGTAATTTGATTACAGAGATTGTGTGCATGTGTGGTGTTCTGTTTTGTTTTCTTTTCTTTTTTTTTGGTAGAGACAGGGGTCTCACTTTGTCATCCAAGCTGGTCTCAAACTCCTGCCTCAAGTGATCCTCTGACTGTTAGGTAATTTGATTGCAGAGATTTCGTGTGTGTGTGTGTGTGTGCGTGTGTGTGTGTGTGTGTGTGTGTGTGTTGTTGTTGTTGTTGTTTTTGGTGGTGGTGGTAGAAACAGGGATCTCACTTTGTTGCCCAGGCTGGTCTCAAACTCCTGCCTCGAGCAATCCTCCCGCCTCTACCTCCCAAAGTACTGGGATTATAGGTGTGAGCCACCATGCCAGGACTTATATTTTCTATGTTTTAACAATTCCTCCATGGTGCTCAGTGCCTAGTAGCTACAACTAACTAGTAGGCAATTATGGCAGGCTGTCCTCAGCCAATTTCAGCCAAATTCTGTCCCCACATATGCACACTGATTAGCCAGTCTTCCTGAGTTTGCTGTAGATTGATGAGGTCCCTGCGTTCTGCCCTTCCACACATGTGAGCTGACACCATGAAGGGAAGGATGCTTTGAAGCCTGGCAGCACATGGGCTGACTCTCCAGCGGCATCTGGAATTCCCGTGAGGCTGGGGGTCTGGGAGTGCAGGGCCAGTCAGAAGCTAGGCTGAGGGTACTCTTGCCGAGTGTGAGTCCCAGGCTCGCCTCGGGATCGGTCCTTTCTGGCACCCACAGGACTTTCGCAGTTAACACGTATTTTGACCACCATTCATTTGACCAGAGAAACTCATTTTTAATGTTCTTTATTGCTAAATAACAAGGTCTCAGGTGCAGATTTAGATGGTGGTGTTTGTTAGGCGCCGTAGAACAGGCATGTGCAAGCTTTTTCTGTGAAGAATCAGCTAGAGAGGAGTTTAGCTTTGCAGGACATGTGGTCTCTGTTGCAGCCAGCCAACTCTACCACGGTGGAGGAAAAGCAGTCTTAGACAATGTGTAAATACATGGCCTGGTTGTGCTCCAAGAAAATACTGTTTACAAAAGTGGGCCTGCCAGCCCTGCTTTAAAGGGTAGATTGTTGATTGAGAGCCTTCAAAAGTGAACCAGTGCAAATTGCTGATTAGGGCACATCAGATGTTGACTATCAGTTCCAGAGTGTAGCTTTCAGGTATCTATACTTACATATCACAATGGAAATACTGCAGGATATTGAATAGACAACAATGGTGACAGAATATATTAATAGATGCCATTTATTGAGTATTTACTATATGCTAGCTAAAGCACTTTAGGGGAGTTATTCTTTTAAACTGCTCAACAAGCTAGGCACCGTGGCTCGTGCCTGCAATCCCAGCACTTTGGAAGGCTTAGGCAGGAAGGATCCCTTGAGCCCAGGAGTTCAAGGTTGTAGTGAGCTATGATAGAACCACTGCATTTCAACCTGGCTGGCAGAGTAAGACTTTGTCTCCTAAAAATAAAATATTTGAAATAGTAATTTAAAAATAACCTGCACAACCACCACCTGAAATAGGTACTACTATTATTATTCCTATTTTACAGATGAGGAAACTGAGTTTTGGGAGAGGATAACTGGCTTGCCCAGCATTAAAGAGTCAGAAGGGGTCGCCTTAGACAGATGGGCTCCTGATGGGTGAAAACCAGAGTCTCATCTGCCCCACTCCACACCCGCTGTGGGACTCTGGGCCTATCACACTGAATCTCAGTCTCCTTATCTTCAAAATGGGGGTGATCATGGCTCCTTTTGGGAGCTTTCGAGTGTCCAGGCAGTTGGTGTCAACTACAAGCAAATTCAAATGTAACAGCTGTACTGATGTATACAGTCACTCCTCCTTACCCACGGTTCCAGTTACCCCTGGTCAGCCGCAGTCTGAAAATAGGTGAGTACAGTACAATAAGCTGTTGCTGGTGAGGGGAGGAGGGTGGAGAGGCCACATTCATGTAACTTTTATTGCAATATATTGTTATGACTGCTCTATTTTATTGTGAGTTGTTATTGTTAACCTCTTCCTATGCCTAATTTATAAATTAAACTTTATCATAGGTATCTATTGCAAAAAAACACAGTATATGTAGGGTCATGTACTAGCCTCAGTTTCAGGCATCCACTAGGGATTTTGGAACATGTCCTCATGGATAAGGGGATCTACTATAATTCACCTACCAGAGAAGGTGCCTAACTCAGTGGCTGTTAGCATTTTCAGAATTGTGCAACCAGCACAATTAATTTTAGAACATCATTATCACCCCAAAAGTGTTCCCTTTAGCAGTGACTCCCCAGATCAACCCAACATCTCAACCTCAGGCCCCAGCAATACTTCCTGTCTCTGTGGATTTGTCTATTCTGGACCATTCTATGTGAAATGAAATCATACAATGTGTGGGTTTTGGGGTCTGACTTAGTTCATTTAGCATAATGCTTTCAAGGTTTATTCATGTTATAGTGTGCATCAGTACTTCACTTTTCTTTATTGTCATATAATATTCCATCATATGGATATACTGTATTTTATTTATCCATTCGTCAGTTGTTGAACATTTGGGTTGTTTATACCTTTTGGCTATTGCAAGCAATGCTGCTATAAATGTTCATGTAGAAGTTTTAGTATGGACACCTATTTTCACTGCTCTTGGGTATACGTCTAAGATTGGAATTGCTGGGTCATATGGTTACTCTATATTTAATCTTCTGAGGAACTGTCAGGTTTTCCAAAAATGGCTACACCATTTTACATTCCTATCAGCAATATATGAGAGCACTGATTTCCTGACATCTTTGCCAATACTTATTATCGTCTTTCTGCTTATAGTCAACTAGTGAGTGTAAAGCAGCATCTTATCGGGCTTTTGATTTACATTTCTGCAATGGTTAATGACATTGAGCATCTTATTGGCTATTTGTACTTCTTTGGAGAAATGTCTATTTAGATTCTTTGCCCATTTTTAATTATTGATCTTTTTATTGTGAAGTTGTTCTTTATATATTCTGGCTACAAGATTCTTTTTAGATACATAGCTTGAAAATATTTTCTCCTATTCTGTGAGTTACCTATTTACTTTGTTGAAGATATCATTTGTAGCACAATACTTTTTGATTTTGATGAAGTTCAATTAATCTATTATCTTTTCTCAATTATGCATTTGGTGTCACATCTAAGGAAGTTTTGGCTAACCTAAGATCACAAGATTTACACCTGTTTTCTTCTAAGAGTTTTATAGTTTTAGCTCTTACATTTAAGTCTTTGATTCATTTCCTAACTATGGTGTGAGGGAGGGGTTCAACCCTATTCTTTTGCACTGTTTGATGAAAAATCTATTCTCTTATGGCATTGGCTGTAAATGTAAAAGTTGATTTCTGGACTCTCAGTTTAGTCTCATTGGACTACATATTTGTCCTTATGCCAGTACCACACTGCCTTGATTACTGTAACTTTGTAGAAGTTTTGAAACTGGGAAGTGTGAATTCTCCAACTTTGTTCTTCTTTTTCAAGAATGTTTAGCTATCCTGAGTCAGTCCTTGCATTTCTATATACATTTTAGGATTCGCTTGTTAATTTCCATAACAAAGCCAGCTCAGATATTGATAGGGATTACATTTAATCTGTAGATCAATTTAGGGACTGTTTCCATCTTAACAGTAATAAGTTTTCTGATTCATGAATATGAGACTTAGGTTTAGTTCTTTCATTTTTTAACAATGTATTATAGTTTTAAGAGTAAAAAGCTGGAAGGGGTTGATCCAAGATGGCCGTTTAGGAACAGCTCAGGATTGCAGCTCCCAGTGAAAGCGCAGAGAGTGAGTGGACGCCGCGTTTTTATTGCCCACAAACTAGGAAACTCCCGGGCAGAGGTGCTCCACGGTCGCCAGCGCGGCTGTTTCGGCCAGCGCGGCTGTGCCGGCCAGCGCCGCTGCTTTGCCCCGCGCGGCTGCTTTGTCGGCGCCCCGGAGCCGCGGTTCTCC
>NW_016107546.1:5347499-5363610 GCF_001604975.1 Cebus imitator | reverse complement strand
AAAAAAAAGAGTAAAAAGCTTTACACTTCTTAAATTTATTCCTAGGTATTTTATTCTTTTTGATATCCATGCAACTGAAATTGTCTTATTAATCTCATTTTCAGATTATCGCTATTAGAAATGCAATTGATTTTTCTATATTGATCTAGTGTCCTACAATGTTCCCTGAATTTCCATTTTTACAAAAAACAATGCTGAAGGGAAGTAAACTGTAATATCAGGAGGCTAAGAAATAATTTCATTTCTTAATTAAAGAATTAAGAAATAAATAAATAATAAATAAATAAATAAAAATTCATAAATAAAGAAAGGAATTCTGGTTCTCGTTGGGGATTTCTCAGCAGTACTGTTGGAGCCCTGCTGCAGTAGGAGAGATAGGAAGTTCAGTCACTTATTTGTTTATGTACTAAACAAGTATTTATTGAGTTCCAACTAGGAGCCAGTCAGTCTCAGTTTAAATATTTGCTCTGCCACTCAGTCTCTGTGTTAACCAGGGCAGGTTACTGAACCTGCTGGCGACTCTGTTTTCTCACCTATATAATGGAGATAATTGTATCTACCTCATAAGTTCTTTGGGAGGAGTAAATAAAGCCTTTAAGCAGTGCCCAGCTGGTGAGAAGCACTTTTTAGGTCTTAGCTATTGTTTGTATTATGGACAGGCCCTGGATACAACATGAACAAAGACCAAATCCCTGCACTCAGGAAGCTTGATTTTAACAGCAGGGCAGGGGTAATTAGGAGGGGAAACAGCCAAAGAGATAAAGCAGTAACGATGCCAAGTGCTGATAAAAAGTGGGGAAGAAAAATAAAGCATGGGAAGGGAGGAGGGCGTGCAGAGGGGGAGGGTGGGGCCAGACATTTCAGGTGAGAGCAGGTTATGCTTCTCAGGCTGGTGATATCTGGGCAGGAAGCCTGCCAGGAGCAGGACATGCCAGAGAAAGGAGCTGTCCCTGTGAGGGGCTGGAGCAGGGCAAATGAGGTGCGTTCCAGGAGCCGAAGTCAGTGGGGGCTGAGCGAGGTCAAAGGTGAGGGCAGAGGCACAGAGGGGCTGGTGGAGCTCATGCAGGGCCTTGAGGTCAGGGAGAAAACTTTTTTTTTTTTGAGACAGAGTCTCACTCTGTCACCAAGGCTAGAGTGCAGGGGCATAATCTCAGCTGAATACAACCACTGCCTCCTGGGTTCAAGTGATTCTCCTGCCTCAGCCTGCCGAGTAGCTGGGACTATAGGCACATACCACCATGCCCAGCTAATTTTTGTATTTTTAGTAGAGACAGGGTTTCACCATATTGGCCAGGCTAGTCTCAAACTCCTGACCACGTGATCTGCCTGGCTTGGCCTCCCAAAGTGCTGGGATTACAAGCGTGAGCCACCATGTCCGGCCAACTTTTTTTTCAGATATAAGTTCACTAGCCAATTTATTCAAACTGGATTTGAGAGTAGGTTCAATAAAGTTTTTTCCTCCTGTATTCAGTTGGTAATAACTGTACATATTTATGGGGCACAGTGTGATATTGCGATGCATGTTTACAATGCATAATGATCAAATTCAGGTAATTAGCAAATTCATCTCCTCCAACATGTATCATTTCTTGGTGTTCTGAACATTCAAAATCCTCACTTGTAGCTTTTTGAAAATATATAATAAATGAGTGCTGACCACATTCACCCTACAGACTGCCCCACAGCAGCACTCTCTCCTCCTATTCAGCTGTAATTTGGGATCCATTAGCCAGCGTCACCCCACGCTCCCTGCCTTTCACCTTCCCAGCTCTAAAACTCAGGGAAATAACTACAGTTTTTGTTCTGTTTTGACAATAAATTTCATTTCGCTCTTGTTGCCCAGGCTGGAGTGCGATGGCACGACCTTGGCTCACTGCAACCTCCATCTCCCGGGTTCAAGTGATTCTCCCTGCCTCAGCCTCCCGAGTAGCTGGGATTACAGGCATGCACCACCACACTCAGCTAACTTTTTGTACTTTTAGTAGAGACGGGGTTTCTCCATGTTGGTCAGGGTGGTCTTGAACTCCTGACCTCATGTGATCTGCCTGTCTCGGCCTCCCAAAGTACTGGGATTATAGGTGTGAGCCACTGCACCCAACCCATAATTACCTTTTATATGCACCAGACTTTCCCACCAGGGAGGTATCTTGCTATGTAACAAACCACACCAAAACTAGGCGGCTTACAACCAGGACGATCCATGCTGTCTCCCGGCTCTGGGGGTCGTCGAGGCTCACTTGGGAGGCCGCAGCCAGCTGGCACCTGGTGGGCAGGTTTGCAGGGGCCACCTCACAGGCCTGGTGGTGAGTACTGGGCCTCCACCTTCACATGGGTAGCCGTGACTCAGTTTGTCTCTACCAGGGCTTCCTTACAGGCTGCAAGAGCATTTCTAGAGGATCATGGTGGATGCCCAAGGTTCCTGGAAGCCCAGACTCTGATCTTGCATGCTGCTGATGCTGCAATGCGTCAATCAAAGCAAGTTCTAGGCCAGCCTGGATTCGGGAGGCAGGAGAGGAGCAGCTGCAGAACACTGCAGGCCTTTCCACCTGCTATGGGAGGCGGGATGCTGCTGGCTACAAGCTGAGGAGCCACCATTCTAGAGGTCTTCAAGCACAGGCCGTGGGACCTGAAGTCTAGCCATGTATCTGTCTAGAGATTGATGATTGCCACGTGCCTTCTTATTGCAAATTTTTCCAGGACTCTTTTCTAAAGCCTTTAGCAGATCAAAGATGTATTCCTGGCTGGGGCTTCTTGAAGAATCACTATTTCTCTAAAATCACTCTTTTGAGGTTTTGACTTCTAGTATTTTACTATTTTCCCCTGAGCACAGTGGCCTGAGTTGAGCCTCGGAAGTGACTCTGAATGTTTAGGTTGGAAGTCTGGAGGAACTCTCTCTGCGAAGGCAGACAGACATCAGGGTGACGTGATTTCTGGAACGCCTGGACTGGAGGAGACGTTAAGGCAGCTTGCCGGGAGGAAAATCGACCTGGTGTCTCGACTGCCATCTAGTGGTGGTGCCGTTAGGTGACGGGATTCCATTTAGCTGGGTACTGTCCTAATTAGAAGCTCATGGAAATCCGGCTAGAATTGTAACTTGGTTTTCATTTAGAGGCAATAAAGAACAGTGGTTGGGAGAGAAACGGCTCTAGAGTCTGACTGCTGGGTTTGGATCTCAGCTCTGGCACTTAGCTATGTGGCCTCGGGCGATTCTGTAGCCTCCCTGTGCCTTGGTGTCCTCATCCATCAAGTGGTAGGTGGTAGTACTGGCTTCACAGGTTGCTGTGTGGAGTAACGACTCAGCACACATTAAAGCATTTAGAGACTGTGAGCACACAGTGCGGTGTGAGTGTTAGCTATTATCAGTTAGCATCCCTCGTCCAAAAATCCAAAATGCTCCGGAATCTGAAATGGTTAAGCACAGACACGATGCCCCAAGTGGAAAATTCCACACCTGACCCCGTTGACAGGTTCAAGACATGGTTTATTCAGTGTCCCCAAGGGAACAAAGACCCTCCCAGCCCCCTTCAGCTGCACATGTCTTCCACACACGCCAGATATGAATGTCATATTTTTTAACTGTAAAGTGTGAATAAATGTAAGAAAATGATTGCGTATTGCTATCACATAAATTCAGAGTCAGGAAGATTGGTGATGCCAAACAACCACAGGGTGTTTTCATGCGTGGCTGAGATAGGAACAGCTTTGCTTGCTTGCTTGCTTGCTTGCTTGCTTGCTTTTTTTTTTTTTCTGAGATGGAGTCTGGCCCTGTTGCCGAGGCTGGAGTACAATATCGCAATCTTAGCTCACTGCAAACTCTGCCTCCCAGGTTAAAGCGATTCTCCCGCCTCAGTCTCCTGAGTAGCTGGGATTACAGCCACACACCATCACACCTGGCTAATTTTTGTTTTCTGTTTTTTGGTTTTTTTTTAGTAGAGATGAGATTTCTCCATCTTGACCAAGCTGGTCTCGAACTCCTGGCCTCCCAAAGTGCTGGGATTATACCTTTTGCTTTCTGATGAGCCAATGTGCACCAACTCTGTTTCATGCAGAAATTTATTTAAATATTGTGTAAAATTACCTTCAGCGTATGTATATGAGATGTATATGAAACATAAATGAATTTCATGTTTAGACTTAGGTCTTATTCTATATATGCATAAGATCTCTCATTATGTGTATGCACATATTCCAAAATCCAAAGTCTTAAATACTTTTGGTTCCAAGTAGAGCCCTTTGACATACACCTTGAGTGAGGCAGAGGAAAGAGAAAAGGTGTTTTTGACTAGGGTGGACCTGAGTTGACTAAAGGATGTCAGTTTCTGGGTATCTTACATTCCTTATAGGGTAGTGGGATATAAGTTAATGCACTTGTCAATTGTAAGGAGCCCATAAGTGTATGGAGTTGTTAGAGAGATCTCATGGCCACAGGCACCGTGCTCCCTGGGAAGACAGATGATGAGTAATCCCCGATCCTTGAAATTAAACAGAGTTGACACCTGTGAGCCCATCAGATTGCCCACATCCTAGTTACCTGCTTGGATGCCTACATTTTGTAAATAATTTTTAAGCCACATAGTTTTAATTGTGCATTAGCAGCAGTAGCCATTGTTGTTTTTAAGACTATGTTTTTCTCCAAAATGTTGTAGATAAAAGACCAGCCTTGCTTTTTTTGGCTGGAACACTAGTTCTACTACAATTGAAGCAAAATACTTTTATTATAGAAATAAGATCACTCCACAGTGTTTCCAGTAGCTAACTCCACTTTGTAGAGAATATTCATCCAAAAGTCTCCATCTCTCTTTCAATTGTTCAATTTTTCTATCTTTTAAATGCTTACAAAAGAAGTCACATTTACCGACAGCTACACACATCTGTTAGAGATGATGAGGAAGTGGCCAGCGCCTTCTTTCACCACTCTCGGTGTGTGAGACTGGCTGTCATTCCTCACAAGCAACCTGTCCAAAAATGGATTCAGTGCTCAAGGAACAGAAAGGGATGTACCTCAGGCCGCCCAGGAGCTGAGCGTGGGCCATCTGAGAAGAGCTGTGCCCACAGCCACAGGAAGAGCTGTGCCCACGGCCACGGGGTAGAGGCCAGGGCTTCCCAGCCACAACTTAGAACCCAAGAGACAGCTCTTCACAATTCTGTGACCCTAGGATCCTTCCAGAAGCCGCCAAGGGTACAGAGACCCAAGAAGTCATACATGTCTCTCCCTGCTAAGTAATACGCTGCTGAAGTTAAGGAATCCATCCACGTGTTTTTAAATGCAGCTCCACCTGGTGACCGTGGACAAACATGACACATTTCTGGAAGCCACCCTACCTGTCATGCCCACTCTCAAGATGACAGAACACTCCCAAGATGCCCTTGGGACAGAACAGCAAGGACATTCTATCACCAAACATGTAATCCTCGTCTCACCCCTGTTGGCTGAAAGCTCACCTCACCCCTTTTGGGTGAGTGGGAGCCCTGGAATTCCAACCTCTCCAAGCATTTAGGAAAAGTCCCTGAAGATGAGCTGGGGAGAGAAGGAGCTCAGACATTCCAAGTAAGCGGGAGCCTGTCAGGTGAAATATTTCCTTCTCCTTCTGCGTCTCTCACTGAGTGGAAGAAGTACTCATACAGAAAGTGACGACCAAAACTAATCACCCAACTCCCAGTGCTCCTGTTCACCAATGCACAGTCACACGCAATTCACCGAAGCATCTTTTACATATGTTGCACAGATAAGAGAAGACAATTAGAATTGCAGATTTTAAGGCTGGATGCAGTGGCATAGGCTTGTAATCCTAGCACTTTGGGATGCCACGGTGGGAGGATTACTTGAGCCCAGGAGTTCAAGACTGGCCTGGACAACACAGTGAGACCCCATCTCTATTAAAAACAGAAAAAGTCAGCTGAGTGTGGTGGTGCACGCTCGTAGTCCCAGCTACTCTGAAGGCTGAGGCTGGAGGATCGCTTGAGCCCAGAAAGTCGAGGCTGCAAGGAGCCATGACGGCATTACTGCATTCCAGCCTGGGTGGCAGAGAAAGACTGTCTCAAAAACTAAATAAATAAGAATAATAAAATGAAATGACAGATTTTAACATAGGACTTTTAAAATCCAGGACATAGCCCTCTATTCCACATAAAATCAGCAGAGTTTATGCCAACATGTGTCTTATTTCAAATAATACATCACTCCTCTGCTCCATGCTCCCTGGGTGCTCGTATATATGAAGACTCTGATGCCAACAGATGGAGTCCCAGAGGGAGTGGCTGTGCCTTAGGCCAGTGCACAGGGAAGCCACACCACACACCACAGGGACAATGAGCACTCCAGCCCAGGTGAGGCAATGGGCCCCAGCTACCCAAGAGAGGGGGTGAATTTAACATGAGCTGCTGGCTGACTCTGCAGTTTACCACAGAAAGAAGAATTATTTCAATGAGAAATGCTTATCCCTCCATGAATTCTTTTCTTTTTAGAGACTGGGTCTCGCTCTGTCCCCCAGGCTCAAGTGCAGTGGTGCAATCAGGGCTCACTGCAGCCTCGACCTCCTGGCCTCCAGCAATCCTCCTGCCTCAGCCTCTGAAGTAGCTGGCACTGCAGGTGAATGCCACCATGCCTGGCTATTTTTTAAAAAATAGAAATTGGGGGTCTCAATATCTTGCCTACACTGGTCTCGAACTCCCATCCTGAAGTGATTCTCCCCCCTCAGCCTCCCAAAGCTCTATGATTACAGGTACGAGCAACCACACCCAGCCCCTGTAGAATTCCTATAATGAAGGGGGAAAAGAACCACAAAACTTAAAATTCAGAGCACGGCTTTTTTGATAATATGGAAGAACCATTATCTGTGTGAATCCTGTGATTCGTAGTTAGCGCTCACTAAAATGTAAGAAATGAAAGTTTGGGATCAATATCTGCATCTTATCAATCTACAAACTCTGGGTAGGGGCTTTGGTGTAGACCAGCCATGAACTCACACTCCTGCTCCTGCCTGCGTGAGTGCTAACCTCTCTGGACTTCCTTCTCCTCATCTGAAAACCCAGAGCTATGAAACTCAGCTCACTATTAATTTTGCTTACAATGCAACAACATTTGAAAACTATTCCTTTCCTATGCTTCATCTGCTTTCAAAGATGAAACTAAATAACTCTATAATGCTTCCCTGACAAGGAAAAGATTAGTGTCGTTTTCTTTAAAATGACCATGTTGTAAGGAGGGAAGTGGTAGGAGAGTTGATTAATAGGGAAAATGTTTCAAATATCTGGGATATAATAAGGCAGGTATCCTATTAATCCACATCAATAGGAACTGTAACAAACTGGTAGGAAGTCCTTCCTCCATGTTAGCCTGGGTGTATGTGCCTAGCATCACTGAACAGTAATGGCGAGGATGTGGCGAACTGGAACAACTGTGCAGCTGCTGTGGAAAACTATGCAGTGATTACTCAAAAAAATGTAACCTAGAGGCTGGGCGCAGTGGCTCACACCTGTAATCCCAGCACTGTGGGTGGCCAACATGGGCAGATCAACTGAGGTCAGGAGTTCAAGACCAGCTTGTTCTCCAGCATGGCAAAACCCCATCTCTACTAAAAATACAAAAATTAGCTGGGCGTGGTGGCATGCACCTGTAATCCCATCTACTGGAGAGGCTGAGGCAGAAGAATCGCTTGAGCCCAGGATGTGGAGGTTGCGTGAGCGCTGACATCGCACCACTGCACGCCATCCTGGGCAACACAGCAAGACCCTGTCTCAAAAAAAAAAAAAAATGTAGCCTAGATTTATCATCTGAGCCAGCAATTCCATCTGGGGACATCCACAAAAGAACTGACAGCAGGGTCTGGGACAGGTATTTGCCTCCCATGTTCATAAACAGCATGCAGCCCCGTGTCCATCAGCAGATGACGGGACAAACAAGATGCCGTCCATTCATACAATGGAGTGTGAGAGTGTGAGGCAGCCTGAGAAAAGAAGGAAATCTGATATAGGCTGCGGCATGGATGACCCTTGAGGATGTCATGCTCTGTAAAGCAGGTTGCTCCCAGAACGGGTAAACACCGTGTGGTCCCGCTCATGCCGGGTACCCAGAGGAGTCCAGTACATAGACACGGAGAGCAGAATGAGGATTGCCACGCGCTGGGGAGAGGGGCAATGGGAGTTAGTCTTTCATGAGTGCAGAGATGAAAAGAGTTCTGGACGTGAGTGGTGGCGACAGTGGCACAATAGTGTGAATGTTCTTAATGCCACTAAACTGCACTTAAAAATGTTTAAAATGCCAAATTTTGTGTTATGTAGCCGCAATAAGATGAAAAGAAAAAAGTAATCTGTGGTGGACCTGCTCCTGAGAGGGGTAGGAGAGGGCCCCTCAGCTCCTGGAGGGGTCCCGGGAATAAGAGACCCACTCTGCTGGCGGCTGGGCACCTCTGCCAGTGGGACGCCACCGCAGAGCCTCTGCCCACCCCCAGCACTCCAGGATTATGTTCATGAGGGCAGACAGACAAGATTAGCCTCAGACACAAAACAGCAGCAGAGAAAACATTGCAGTAAGGTAGGGAACACATCCTTTGCAAACACCTAGATTCAAGAGAACGTGTGTAATGTAAACACTGGAAGAACGCCAGGAGCCTGCTCAAAACTCCAGGTTAAAAGACAAGGGAGGGAGGATATGGGGGAGCAAGATCCCTTTTTTAAAAAAGTTGTTACTGGGTTTATCAGAGCGAGTTAAAAGGTTTCTTTTGTGACACAACAGCGCCACCGCATGGACAGAGCTCATATAACGCAAAGTTTCTCTAAAGCGAGCCTGTCCTCTGCTGGGAGCTCTTAGGGTCGGCCCTCACAGCTCTACCTCTGCATGAATCCAGCATTCTCAGAGTCCACAGAAGAACATTGCATCTTTGCAAGCCAAATATTGGGGCAAACGTCAGGTTCTCCTCTTGTCTCCACTCCCCTCTGAGGCTTAGAAAGTCCTTTCAGCACTTGAATGTCAGTGAAGAGGCTGGACGCTGTCTCACACCAAAAACTCCCACTGATGTCTTGGTGATCAGAAAAAGCAAGTGTTGGCTTTATCCCAGCCAGAAAATGAAACTTTCCACAAGGAAAAGTATCCCTCCATCCTCATCTCCATTAAATGGCAAGTTTGACTTCTGTTATTTCCTAATTTAAAACTTTTTTAAGAGATGGATTGGGGGGGCGGTCTCAGCATGTTGACCAGGCTGGAACTCCTGGCCTCAAGACAGCCACCCATCTCAGCCTCCCAGGGTGCTAGAATTACAGGCGTGAGCCACCACGCCCAGCCTCCCAATCTTCAACTGTATGAAGATGTTTCTAGGAGTCTCTGCTTTGGCCTCAGGCTGTTGTCGTTTTTCTATGCTGTGTTTTTAAATGGCTGTGTGGAAATTTATTGTGGAAGTGTGGGATTTCTTGTATGTATTTGTCCAAATCAAGGCTTAAATGAGGAAAGTATTTTTTTTTGTTTTTTTCTTTTCTTTCTTGAGACAGAGTTTCGCTCTTGTTACCCAGGCTGGAGTGCAATGGCGCGATCTCGGCTCACCGAAACCTCCGCCTCCTGGGTTCAGGCAATTCTCCTGCCTCAGCCTCCTGAGTAGCTGGGATTACAGGCACGCGCCACCATGCCCAGCTAATTTTTTGTATTTTTAGTAGAGACGGGGTTTCACCATGTTGACCAGGATAGTCTCAATCTCTTGACCTCGTGATCCACCCGCCTCAGCCTCCCAAAGTGCTGGGAATACAGGCGTGAGCCACCGCGCCCGGCCGGAAAGTATGTTTTTAAAGTGAGTCTTGGATTCACTCAGCAAAGACTGTGGAGCATCCACTCCAGCCCAGCCACATAGCAAGCTGCGGGGAAGGAGGTGGAGATGCAGCCACCGTCTGCACCTGCCCCAGAATCATCTTCCCCTTAAATTGTAAGAACCACCCTGGGGCAAAGGTGAGGCCATCAGACGTAGTGTGGGTCTGGCCTAGGGGACCCCGGACGCAGGGGCTGCAGGTGGAGAGAAGCACAGTGACCTCAGCTGGGCGGGGAGTCTGTGCTCTGAAGGGCTCCAGTGTTTCTCGTGCTGCCTCTGGCACCATCTCGTGGGCCTGGGGAGATGAGCACGGGTTGGAAAGAATCTCAGAACCCACGGGCTGCCAGGGTCAGAGCTCAGGCCATGCTGGGTGCTTCACACCGGGGCTGCCCTTTGGGTCTCCATTCCCATCAGCACACACACATTCTGGCGCTTCTCCCACCCATCTAAATCAGAAGGCAGTCCCCCCACCCCTGGCCTGCCCCTGGCCCTTCTGACTCCTCAGCTCCTTTGACTTCTCAGGGCACCCGATGGATGCAGGTTCTCGGCAACTCCCTCCCAGAGATTCCACCTTTCTGGCCCCCAGGACTCACCTCTCCTCACCTGCCCCTCGTTCATCCAGGTCTCCCCTACTGTTTCCTCTCCTTAATCAGTAAGCTCTGGAGTGAACCAAGCCTCCCTCCTCCCATCCCATCCAGCTCCTGCCTTTCAACACAGCCGCTGTGCTAATCACTCCCAAACGTGCTGCCCTCCCCCATGTCTGATTCACCTGCCTACCTGGCGCCTCTGTTCTCTGTCTCATAGACGACCCTAGATGAAGCGCGTCCAGAACTAAACTCCTGACCTTCCACACAGAAGTCTGATCCTCCCACACCCCTGCAGAGCACAGCGACCCCGAGCTCTCACTGGCCCTGGCTCAAAGCCCTGGGCTCCACTGTGACCTCTGTCTATCACACACCACATGTGACCCATCAGAACAGATCCTGTCCAACCTGCCACATCCCCTCTCGTCTGGGCTCTGACCCCCCACCTCGCCCCCAGTGACCTCCCACCTCACCCAGGGGAAACCCAGGGACTTGGATTTACCTACGTGGACTAACCTGAGCTGCCCTGGAGCACCCGGCCGCAGCCCTCTGGCGTCACCTCTCTACCCTCTTCCCTCCCTTCTCTAGCTCCTCCGGGCCCCTTATTCCTGCGTGCCCGGCTCCCTCCCTCCCACCTGCAAGCCTCAGAGCAGCCCTCCCTCACTGCCTCCTCCCCGCACACCTCTGCCTTCGCCCTTCCCACTGCCTGGACCCCAGCCCCTGGCGTGCAGTGTTTTACTCCATTAAGTTCCCTCAAGGCAGGAACTTTTTGCTGTTTTCTTCACTGCTGCATCCCCCTGGCCTGGCCCGTGTTGGAGGCTCCATCCACAGACAATTGTGTATTTGATAAAGGACTTGCTGGCAGCATATATAAAGTGTTCTCCGAACTCCTTCATCATTTTTTTAAAACCCAATTTTTTTAATGGGCCAAAGATTTAAACAGGCATTTCACCAAAGATCACATAGGGACGGTAAGAAGGAATACAACAGCTTTAGTCACTAGAGAAATACAGATTAAAATGTAATTATTACCACTGAGCTGTACAATTAAAAACGGTAAGGATGATAAATTTTATATGTATATTTTATCTCAATACAAAAGAAAAAGAAAAAGAAATACAAATTCAAGCCACCGTAAATGACCACCACACATCTATTAGAATGGCTAACTAAATTGGCCAGCCACAACCAGTGTTGACGAGGAGGTGGAGGAACCGGGCTTCAGACGCTGGGATGGAAATGAAAAATGCTGCCGTCACTCCAGAAAAGCCTTGGCAGTTCCGTTCAAACATACGCCCGTCCTACCACCCAGAGAGTCAATTCTTAGCTTGTTACTCTCTAAAACTGAACACAGACGATCACACAAAGACTTATCTAGGAAGGCTCATAGCAGCTTTACTTGTAAGAGCTCGAAACTGGAGACAACTTAAATGTCCATCATTGGGTGGATGGGGAAACAAAATCTCCTGGATAAATGCACTGAGCAGCATCCAGCCAACGGGACACCACTCAGCAATTAAAAGCAATGAACTGTGCCAGGCGCCGTGGCTCACACCTGTAATCTCAGCAGTTTGAGAGACCGAGGTGGCTGGATCACCTGAGCTGAGGAGTTCAAGACCAGCCTGGCCAACATGGTGAAACTCCATCTCTACAAAAATTAGCCAAGAATGTTGGTGGGTGCCTGTCATCCCAGCTACTTGGGAGGGTGAAGGTGGAGAATCACTTGAACGCAGGAGGTGGAGGTTGCAGTGAGCTGAGATTGCACCATTGCACTTCAGCCTAGGCAACAGAGTGAGATTCAGTCTCAAAAAAAAAAAAAAAAAAAAAACTATTTTTTTTGAACTGTCAAATACATGCCACAACAGAGCCACATCTTCAAATGATTCGCTGGGCAAAAGAAGCCAGACCCAAAAGAGTCATACTGCCTGGTTCTACTTTTATGAAATTTTAGAAAATGAGAACCAATCTTCAGAGAGAGAACGTTTGGAGGAGGGGACCGGAACAGGGAGGGGTGAGAGGGAAGAACTACAAAAGGGCCCAAGGGGACCCTGGCGGATGACGGACATATTCATCCTCTGGACTGTGAGTTCCAGGCTCTAACCTCTGACAAGGATTTGAAGTTATCAAAAATGTAGCATGGCTTTAGCAGTGACTAATCTGGGTCTATCCCACAGTTCTGCTGGTTTGGATTTCCCACAGTCATCATTCTTTACAATCGCTAACATTCCCCAGTGCAGGGCTAGCTTTAGGGTGGGCAACACCCATTTGGTCACATAGGGCTCCAAATATAGAAGGGCCCCCCAAATTCCATTTAATGCTCTCCTGTTACTGTCTCAAAATGCTTAATTATTATTTTATTATTTTATTTTATTTTTATTATATTTTTGAGAGAGAGTCTTACTCTGTCGCCCAGGCTGGAGTGCAATGGTGTGATCTCTGCTCACTACAACCTCTGTCTCCTGGGCTCAAGCAATTCTCCTGCCTCAGCCTCCCAAGTAGCTGGGATTGCAGGCGCCCACCACCACACCCGGCTAATTTTTGTATTTTTCATAGAGACGGGGTTTTACCATGTTGGCCAGGCTGGTTTCAAACTCCTGACCTCGTGATCCACGCCTTGTCCTCCCAAAGTATTGATATTACAGGCATGAGTCACTGCACATGGCCAATAATTTTTGAACAAAGGGTCTCACATTTGTATTTGACACACTGAGCCGCACATGTTATGTAGATGGATCTTCCTCAAAGTGTGATCCACAGAATTAATTCTTTACTTTAGTTAATTTATGTTAATTGCTATTGTGGAAAAGGAGCATTTGGGAAATGCTGAGTTAAATAACTTCAGTTTTCCCAGGACAGTTTGTAGCAACAGTTCAGATTAGAAACTAATATTTAGTCATCTTACCAATGATAGAAAAGTCCTATTCATTATCACAGAGAGTTTTATACATAGTCGTCCCTTGGTATTCATAGGGAGGTTGGTTTCAGGACCCTGGCAGATGCCATAACTTGTGAATCCTCCAGCTGCTGATGGAAAAAGGCATAGCATTTGCATAGAACCTAATGTACCTCCTTCCGTGGACTTTAAATCCTCTCTGATTACTTACAATACCTAATACAATGCCTACACATCACTTCATTCGTGTTGGTTCAATGTAGTACTCAATGTGCAGCAAACTCAAGCTTAGGTTTTTCGAACTTTGCAGAATTTATTTTCTGAATATTTCAATCTGCAGTTGATGGATCCACAGAGGCAGAACCCACAGATACAGAGGGCTGACTGTACTGGAGATTAGACCATGTCCCATGAAACCATTCCTCTCACTCTTGGATGTGCACATGAATTAAAACCGGCCCAATTGTCCTGTAGAACTCGGACAATTTTTTGAATAAACTTAGAAACTGACTCTCCTGATCTTAAAAATTGAAAATTGTATTTGTCTCATCTGAGTTGCTTCCTTGAGTAAGGAGCTGAAACTCATCAGATCACCATATCCCAACAAGATGCCAGTCCACTCGTTCATGATTGCTTCCTGTATTAATCCATTGTATTAATCCATTATCACACTGCTATGAGGACATACCCAACACTGAGTAACTGATAAAGAAAGAGGTAAGATTGGTTCACAGTTCAGCATGGCTGGGGAGGCCTCAGGCAGAAGGGGAAGCAAACACGCCCTTCTTCACATGGTGGCAGGAAGGAGAAGAATGAGCAAAGGGGGAAAAGCCCCTCATAAAACCATCAGATCTTGTGAGGACTCACTCGCTATCATGAGAACAGCAGCATGGAGGTAACTGCTCCATGACTCAATTACCTCCTACCAGGTCCCTCCAACAACACATAGGGATTATGGGAACTACAATTCAAGATGAGATTTGGGTGGGGACACAGCAAACCATATCATTTCCTTACCCCTCCCTAATTCCGTTTTACACTCCTTTCGCACTATATGAACTCCCCAATTTTAGTCAGTCAAGGAGACAGATTTCCCATCACCTCTGCTGCAGCATCCAATTAAAGCCTTCTTCTCTGGCAAAACTCAGCTCAGTGATTGGCTTTCTGGGCAACAAGCAATAAGACCTAGACCAAACCTCTGGTGTTTCGGTAACAGAATCACTTGGGGATCTTCTTAACGTACAAAATCAGTTTCATTAGATCAGGCCCTCTGCACTGTGTTTCTCAAGCGGTTCTGATTCCACTGATCAGCAGACCACACTTTGAGTAGCAAAGCTCTAAAATAGACCTAGGCATAGGTGGATGTAACCTTTGGAGGAGGCTTAGTTCTGTCTGTTCAATTTATATGTCGGTTTTATCACTTAGTGTCCATGTGACTGAGGAATGTTATTCTCTCTGAGCCTCAGATTCTTCAAGGTGCCAAGGTTACCATTCCCAGAATTATTTCAAGGATTTAAGCAAAGTAATTTTACACTGAAACTCATTTTAACAGCTGCTTATGGTGAGTGAGGCAAGATAGATACCATTATCTCTATTTTACAGACAAGAAAACTAAAGATTAGGGAGGTTAAATAATGTGTCCAGGCCAAAGAATACAAGCCACAGTGAGGGCTCAAAAATTCATCTTGATTGATTTGTTTATTTTTGAGACAAGGTCTTGCTCATTTGCTCAGGTTGGAGTGCAGTGGCTCAGTCTTGGCTCACTGCAGCCTGGACCTACTGAGCTTAAGTGGTCCTCCCACCTCAGCCTCCCTAGTAGCTGGGACTACAGGCATGCGCCACCATGCCCAGCGAATTTTTATATGTTTTTGTAAGACAGGCTCTTGGCTCTTGCTTTGTTCCCCAGGTTGGTCTCAAACTTTTGGGCTCAAGTGATCCTCTCACTTTGGCTTCCCAAAGTGCTGGAGCCACTGTCCCAAGCCAAAAGTTTATCTTTCAACTCTGAACCCCTTGGTCTCTGTTTTACTCAAAGATTTTGAATGTCTACTACATACCAGGCTCTTGTCTGTATGTCATTCTGACTTATTGAAGGGTTTGCTTTGCAGTGAAGTTTCACGTTACTCTCCTTGTATAGATGGGATCCTTTTTCTTCCTTCTGAAAATGAATTTATTATTCTTTATCAAAATGATAAATGTTCATTGCTTAAAGAATTCAAGCAGTACAGAAGAGAACAAACAAGTAAGTAAATATCTCACCATCTCAGATGTGGCCTTCATTACATTTTAGTGACTATTTTTCCAGTCCCCTCTTTATGACCTATGCGTTACCCATTTAAGTAAAGAAAAGGGCAGTGGGGGAGAGGTTCCTCTGGTCAAATAATTTTGAGAAGCTTCTGTATATTAAAGTCCCCACCTGGAGGTCACAGAGAGCATTAGTGTTTTCAGGGCTCACAAAACTTACAGCAAAAAGTTTTTTCATTACAAACAATGCTGAAACAAGTATCCTTAAGTGTATTTTTATTGTGTTATTATTTTCTTAGGGGAAACAAAGCATGCATAGCGCCCTCCCAAAGGCTACCTAACTCTACCCTCCCACCAATTGCTCATGAGAGTTACCATTTCCTAAACCCTGCCGCTAGGAGATTTTACCAATTCCTTTGTTCTTGATCAATCTGATAACACAAACAAAGCTAACTGCTGTTTCTATTGTTTCTTCAATCATTCATGAGATGTTTATTAATTAGTTTATAAATTGTCGATTTACGCTCTTTCCAAATTTTTGTTTATTAACTTTGGTTTACCTTTTCTTTTTTTTTTGCTCTTTGTTTATTCAGTCTCTATTT
>NW_016107546.1:5321277-5347480 GCF_001604975.1 Cebus imitator | reverse complement strand
TTGCTCTTTGTTTAATAAGGAAATTTATCTTTTAGTATGTGGGTTGCAAATATTTTTACCAATTTAGTTTTCAACCTGCTTATTTTATTTTATTATAGTTTACCCTGGCACTTTGGGAGGCTGAGGCAGGCGGATCACTTGAGGTCAACACTTTGAGACCAGCCTGGCCAACATGGTGAAACCCCGTCTCTACCAAAAATACAAAAATTAGCTGGGCGCATGCCTGTAATCCCAGCTACCCAGGAGGCTGAGGCAGGAGAATCACTTGAACCTGGGAGGCGAAGGTTGCAGTAAGCCTGGATCATGCCACTGCACTCCAGCCTGGGTGACAGAGCAAGATGCCATCTTAAAAAAAAAAAGTAGTTTTCAATTTGTATATCACCATATACATGGATTTGGGAATTTCTGACCTGTTCATTTGAAGGACCTCCTGCAACCAAGTTTATAAAAATATTCACCCATATTTTCTTATGATATTTTATAATTCCTATATTTACAATTAAATCCTCAACCCACCTAGACGTTATTCTCATGTAATGTCTGAAGTAAAGACCTCTCTTTTTGCTCTAAGTCATGAGCCTGTTATCATAACTCATATATTAGATAATTTACTTTTTAACTCAAAGATAACATGCCTTTTTAAGTTTGTTTTACATTTTCCATTGCATACAATTCATTTCTAGTGTATACTTGCATGATTTGGGCAAATGTGTAGAGTTGTGTAATTATCATCACAAGGCACAGAACAGTTTCATCACCCCCAAGACTTCCCTGTCACTGGCCACACCCCCAGCCCACAGTAGCCCACTGCTCTCTTCTCCAACCCGGTGCTTTGCTCATTCCAGAACATCTAAGGATAGAATAGCGTCATGTGCACCTGCGAGCAGCACTTCTTTCACTTTGAGCAGCCCATGAGATCCCTCGTGTTGCTGTGTGTGTCCGCGGACAGCTCATTGCTTTCCACTGCTGAGTAGTATTCTGTTGTGCCATAGCTTGTTTATCCATTTGCTAGAGTAGGCAGCTAGCCATGAACAGGATGGGGAACCCCTGAAAAAGGAAGCTCTGGAAAATCTCACACCATCCCCCCGGACCACCTGAAATATGCATGCTAGACATAAGCAGAGAGGAGGGAAGATTCCTATGCAGAAGAGGACACCCCAAAATGCTCCTGAGGATACCCAGTCATTGCTCGCTCTGCAGTTAACCTGTCAGAAGGTCGATAGCCGTGTGTTGATAGTAATGGAAGAAGGGCAAAAGGGAAATCCCTAAGAGATACGCCGGCACAATAGGCACAAATGTAACCGCTATGGGACCCTCCTGTGGTGGCCAGCATGAGCAACACTGCTGTCAGGCAGGACTCATATTGATCACCAGCACACGCACATTAACCGACAGTAAGGGAGAACCCACAAACTTGGGGTGGGAACTAGGCGGGAACAAGACTGAGACTCAAGACAGAGGCAGGAACAGTCTGATGTAATCAACAGCCCAACGCAGAGCCCTCAGAGCTGCTCCCAGCCAGGCCAGCCCGCTCCTATCTTGGGGTGTACTCTTACTTCCTTAATAAACCACACTTCCCAGTAACACGTTCACCAGTTAAAGGACATTGGAGGTTTTCTGCTTTTTGTGGTTATGAGTGAGTTTGCTATTCACACTTGCCTACAAGTTTTCCAGAGAGAATACATTTTCATTTGTCTCGGGCAAAAGGCTAGGAGTATCGTTACTGGGCCATAGCATCTGAGAAGTGTTTCTTACTTTTTTGAGAGACCTCTTGATGTTTTCCAAAGCGGCGGCCCACTTTGCCTTCCCACGGGGAGCGCCTGGGAAATGCCGTTGCCCAGCGTTTCCATCAGCACTTGGGCTTTTCCATTGCTGTGTTGTTCTGGCTGTTTCCTTCATCCACCCTAACGGGCTTGTAGTGGCGACTCATTTCCCTAATAGGTAATGGCATGGAGCATCTTCTCATGAGATGATTTGCCATTTATAGATCTTCTTTGTTGAAGTGTCTCTTCAAATCTTGTGCCAAATTTTTTATTAGGTTGTTTTCTGATTTCTGAGTTGACACAGTGTCTTTCTTTGCATGGCATTTCCAGATCTGTGGAAGTCTATTTGAACCTGCTGTTCCAGTCCATTAATCTACCTGTCGATTCCTGGGCCAGGACCACAGTGTTTTTATTATTGTACCTGTTTTATTACTATAAGAATGTATTTCATTTGTAGAAGACAATTCTTCCCTTATTATTCTTTTCCAAAATATTCTCAGTTATTTTCAAATATTTATTTTCCAGCTCAACTCTGGAATAATTTGGTTAAGTTCTCCCCAAATTCTTTTGAGATGTTTACCTTTAATGCTACTGAATTAAATAGAATAATTTAGGGGAAATTATTCTTTATAATACTGTCTTCCAGTCCAAGAAAAGACAGGTGATTTTCTTCATTAAAGTATTTATTTGCATCTGATAGGTTGATTGCTTTTCAGGTATTTGTATTTGGTCTGTTTTCACAGTCGGTGTGCACAGGATCTGGGGTAAAATCAGAAATGAAAACAAGACACGCTGGCAGTTTGCTCTGATTTACCCACAAACTGGATGGGCTTGAGATCAGATGATGCCAGTGATATATTTTACCTCTGTCCTAATTTTAGCCATTTGTAACACTTACAACATTAAATTTGAGGATTAAAAAAACAAATCGCCCCCATTGCAGTTATGGCTCCATCTCTATGCCACCTATAACTCTTCGCAGTGGATAAAACTCTTTCAGTTTATTTTTCACAGAGAGCTGACCTCCTTTAAAAAAATCAGTAGTTTTGGGGGTATAAGCGGTTTTTGGCTACATGGATGAATTGCATAATGAAGTCTGAGATTTTAGTGCACTCATCATCTGAATAGTGTAGGATTACTCAATATGTAGTGTTCTGTTTTGTTTTTTTGAGACAGAGTCTTGCTCTGTCACCCAGGTTAGAGTACAGTGGCACAATCACAGCTCACTGCAGCCTCAAGCTCCTGGGCTCAAGCAATCCTCCTGCCTCGGCCTCCCAAGAAGTTAGGACTACAGGTGCAGTCACCACACCCAGATCATGTTTATATTTTTTTGTAGAGTTGGGATTTCACCATATTGCCCAGGGTAGTCTCAAACTTCTGAGCTCAAGTGATTCACTCACCTCGCCCTCCGAAGGTGCTGGAATTACAGGTGTAATGCAATATATGCAGTTCACTATTCCTCATTCCCCTCCCACCCTCCCCCTTTCTGAGTTCCCAATCTCCGTTATACCACTCAGTACGCCTTTGCATAGCCATAGTTTAGCTCCCATTCATAAGTGGGAATATACAGTATTGGGTTTTCCATTCCTGAGTTACATCATTTAGAATAGTGGCCTCCAGTTCCACCCAAGTTGCTGTAAAAAATGTCATTTCATTCTGTTTTCTAGCTGAGTACTGCTCCATGGTGCCTACGTGTCACGTTTTCTTTAACCACTCATTGGTTGATGGGCACTTAAGTTGGTTCCATATCTTTGTAACTGTGAATTGTTCTGTAATAAACACACATGTGCAGATGTCTTTTTGATATAATGACTTTTCCTTTGTGTACCTACCCAGTAGTGGGATTTGGTGGATTGAATAGTAGATCAACTTTTAGTTCTTTGGGAAATCTCCATGCTGTTTTCCATCAGGTTGTACTTATTTACATTCCCACCAGCAGTGTGTGAGCGTTTCCTCTTTTCCACATCTTTCTGAGTCATTTCAGGAGGAATTTACATTTCTACTGTGGGTTGCAACCATGCAAATGTAGCCACACATTGATGGCACATTTAAAACGTCACTTTTATTAGCTTTTAATATAAACATGATCCCATGTAGATACTCTTTTTCTTTTGAAAAGAGCTATTTACCCTGATCTACAAAAGGATTCTTGTGAATAAGAATGCGAATCATCAGTCCGCCTGCTGAGCTGCCCAAACTCCCTCTTAGCTGCCAAGTGATCCATTCCATCCCAAATTTCCTCCTCCCGACTTTCCCAAGTCGCCTTTGCTTCATTTTGAAGAGACTAGTTTCCGTAATTTACAGTTTAGGAGGAAGAAAATGACTCTTACAAATCTGACTTCAAGTCTCTTGATAAACTTTCAGTAACATGAGTGTTCTCAGCTTCTTTGAAAAATCTTGGTTTCAGGATATTTTGCTTCCTGGAGACTTTGCACTCAACAGATTTCAAGTAAATGTTTTGGTCATGTTGTAGGTTCAGCTTCCTTACAAGAGACCCAAAATCATAGTGGCTTAAATGAAAGAGAAACTTATTTTTCTCTTACATGAAAGTCCAAGCAGGTGCAGCAGTTGAGCTCTGTGAAATTGTCAGGGGCCCAAACTCCTTCTGCCTTACAGCCCTGCCATCCTTCTGCTGTCTCCTTTGTGGATGTGCACTGGTGGCATCTCAAAGAGACACTCCAGCACAGACACGGCAGGCCACCACAGCAAGGACTCAGCTACACAGCCATGTCCTAGCTACAGGGTGTAAGGTCTGACTGCGCCGTGAACACCGTGGTAACCTCTGCGACCTGCACGTACACCAGTTGAGTTCCTGGAAGAAATGATCAGCCCCTGCAGCACCTAACTAACCTGAGACATTCTTCTGCTGTTTCTTATTCCGGCCTCAATTGACAAGGCCATTGAACTTTGTAACTGACCTTGGCCAGCTTTGTGACTCCACACTGTACGACCCCCTCCCAGCTTGGCCAACCTCATGAGTCCATACCCTACAGCCCCCTCCCAGCTTGCAAAAAACAGGCAACTGTAACTTCTGTAACTTTCCACTGCCCACTCCAAGCCTATAAAACCAACTCCTATCCCTCTGCCCTCCACTGATGCCCTTTTCGGCCTCAGTCTGCCTACACCCAGGTAAAGAAACAGTCATGTTGCTCACACAAAGCCTGTTGGGGGGTCTCTGCATTCAGAGTGTGCGTTTTAACACAGGGAGCAAAGCAATGTCACCTTTGTGGTATGCACTTCTGTGCCCAGCTAAAAAGTCTCTGTTAATCTGAGAAAGAAGAGGAGAACAGATATTGAGACACAAGGAGCAGCCTCAGTGCCCCTGTGGGCATTAAGAGATGTTCACAAGGCTAGGCTGGGCTTTAGTCAGGATGGGCAAGATTGAGCAGGAACAAAAGAACCCCAAGATTTCATTAGCTAACTGCACAAAAGGTGAGCTCTTGTTCAGTCCACTGAAGGTCTAGGACACCTTCTCAGACAACTGTCTCCCTGGGGAATTCAGTACTTCAGGTTGCTTCACACGTGCCACCCTGGGCCCTGTCATCACACTGGCTGGGAGGATATGGCATGGTAAACCTGGTGCCAGCTCCCAAATGCTTCCACCTGGAAGTGGCATCTGATGGGTCTGCTCAGATTTCACTGACTGAAGCAAGTCACATGGTCACTCCTAACTTCAACGGGACAGGGTACACCCCCTCCATGAACTTGGAGGAAGAAGAGGCCAAAGGAATGGGCAGGAACACTGTCTATGGCATCTTGAGGAGCTGAAAGTCAGCCCCACCACAGCAGGACAGTCCTAGAGAGGCAGCAGGCAGCCTGGCACCTGTGCATGGCTCCAGACCTGCAATCCTCTCACAGCCCACCACACCAACGTAGGTGCTAGTGGGTCCCTGGGTTTGGATGACAGATCATTCACTCACTTAAAACCAAGTACAGGTTTGGATTTTAGCTCTGACTGAGCTTTGTGAAGGTGGAACTCATTTCAACAGTGGGAACAGAAAGGACCACAGATGAATTATATTGTTTACCCTTCAGCATAGACCACCCACCTCTTAATTACTCTGGTGCTTTGGTGATTTATTAAATAACATAGACAGAAAGCATCACACACAATAAATACCCTCAACATGAAAAGCCCGAACAGTGGAAGCCAACATAAACATGCACTCTGTGCATTCTCTGCCACGGCCGTCATTTAGCGGTATGGAACCCACAGTCTTTCTTAATGAGAATCATTCCACTAAGGGTTTCTCATCCTGGATCATAGCATCTTCCTTGTGACATCATGTGGTTTTAGCATTTACTTCCTCTCCACTCCCAGGACCGTATGATAATGCCGACCTAAAAGAAGATGCTGAGGCAAAATTTACATAAGTAGAGAGTTTCTTTAGATCATGCTCTCAAGTTGCAAACTGGGAGCACAGATTCTAGTTGCCCTGAGTATGCACTCCAAATAGTTTTTTGTATTTTTTTTTTTGAGATAGAGTTTTGCTCTTGCTGCCCAAGCTGGAGTGCAATGGCACGATCTTGGCTTACTGCAACCTCTGTCTCCTGGGTTCAAGCAATTCTCCTGCCTCAGCTTCCCAAGTAGGTGGGATTACAGGCATGTGCTACCACACCTGGCTAATTTTGTATTTTTAGTAGAGACAGGGATTCTCCATGTTGTTCAGGCTCATCTTGAACTCCTGGGATTACAGGTGTGAGCCACCATGCCTGGCCTACAAGAAGATTTTAAAGGGAAAGAAGGGGCAGTTCCCAAACTGTTTACCAAACAGATACATTCAAATAACATCAGCTATTGATTGTCTATATATTTTTCTTTATATCACAAAATCCAGGAACTTAAAGATGATAGGTGAGGCAGCTTGTTGGCCACAAAATTACCTGAAATAATTGTCACTAGACTGAGTGGCTAATGCCTGTAATCCCAGCACTTTGGGAAGTTGAGACAGGAGCATCCCATGAGCTCAGGAGTTTGAGACTGCCACCCCACCCATCTCTACAAAAAATAAAAAAAAATAGCCAGGTGCAGTGGCACACACATGTGGCCCCAGCTACTCAGGGGTATGAGCAGGAGAATTGCAGGTCGAGGCTGCAGTGAGCTGTGATTGAGCCACTGTACTCCAGCCTGGGTGACAGAGCTAGACCCTGTCTCAAAAGAATAAAACAAAAACACTTGCCCCTGCATCTGGGTGCAGGGGTAGGGACTGGCTGAAGTCCTATACTATTTTCTCTCTGGGTCTGCATGCCTTACAGAGCTGAGACTTCTCTGAGCTATTTGTCTTTACTCAGTACCTAATGAGGCATCTTGATAGCTTTAATTCATCCTTCCTAGACCACCCCAGGTACTCTGCAGCTGAGGAGGCAGCACTTCATGTTCCACTGCTGCTCCCCTTCTTCCAGGCGTAGCCATCTGTCTCCCTCCATCTACTTGGAGTGTTTCTCCATCTGGGAAGAGTAACTCTGACTGTTGTCATGAATAAATCTCAACATTTCCTTGGCTTCACATGATACAAGTTTGATCCTCCTTTATGTAAAATCCCAAATGGATCAACAACAGGCTCCAAACCACAGAATTATGCAGGAACCTAGGCTAATAGAGGACCCACCATCTTCAGCAATGCTTCCAAGTTTATTCTGGACACCCACAGCCCATCCAGCAAGGACAGGAAGAAAGATAACAGAGAAGGTGCACCTACAATCACGCAATAGGTTCTTCCTGCCCATGGCACAGACAAAAATCAACACACTGAGACAACAACATTGCAATAGAGAATGACTTTCATTGACTGGAGGCTGTCCCACACAGGAGAACAGGACTTAATACTCAAATTAGCCTCCCTGAAGGCTCAGAGTTAGAGTTTTTATGGACAATTTGGTGAGCAGGAGGCTAGGGAATGAGTGTTGCTAATTGGTAGGGTATGAAATAATAGGGTTGTGTGTAAAATGGTCCTCTGGCATTGAGTCTGCACCTCCTGAGTCACAAGTCTGGGTGGGGTCAGTCTGAAAAACATCTCAAAAAAGCCCTTAGGTTCTACAATAGTGATGTTATCTATTAATGGTAAAGTCACAAACCTTGTGACCTCTGGCCACATTTTCTATTACCCCTCTAGCAGCAAAATATTATGGAAAATATGTCTACATCTTAGCAGAGTTCAGGTCCCTCTCATAATCCTATTCTTGCTTACAAAGTTGTTGTTGGTCCCTGAGCAAGGAGGGAGTTAGTTTCAGGGAAGGACTATTATCATCTTTACTTTATTATCATTTAAATTAAACTATAAACTAAATTCCTCTGCAGTTAGCCTAGTCTATGCCCAGGAATGAACAAAGACAGCTTGTGTTATCCACCGTGAGTTCGTGGGCTCTCAGTGCAATACAAATTGACATAAGGCTGAAAGAGTTTTCCAGACAGGGCTTCATTGGAGCTTACGGCTGGACATAAGGGAGACAACACAGGAGGGAGAGAAAGAGAGAGAGAGAAAGAGAACTCCCTGACCGACTCCCCCGAAAGAGCTGGTGGGACTTTTTCATGAGGCAAAGCATGGGAACTGACATCAGATAGGGTGTGCAGGCTGTGCTGGGCAAAGCACATGAAGGGTAGGATACTCAGGTCAGCATTATTTGGATGCAATGGTTCTTTTGATTAATAGTAGGTCATCTCATGGTTTGGGAACAGCAACAAGGCTGTAAATCAATTGTTCAGCATTCCTTCCCGAGATGGGACACTCCACAACCTTGGTTATCTCTTAAGGCCAGTTTCTGGAATTCTTTAAGTAAAGGGCATGGTTAAACACGGTGTCAGTGAGCTAGTGTTGTGGGTTTTGTGATCAGTGGGAATGCTTTTGTGGGGATGAAACTCCACCTCAACTCTGTCTCACTTGGAGGTCAGAAGCGAGATGGAATCAATTATGTCAGATTTATCTTACCGTCGTAATTTTGCAAAGGCAGTTACACACCCAGTCTTCAGGAGTCACCTCAGGCTACTGTAACAAAGTGCCACAGACTGGGGGCCCATATAGCAGAAGTCTGTTGTCTCATATTCTGGCAGCTGAAGTCCAGGTCCAGGTGTGGCCTGGCGGGTTTCTCCTGAGGCCTCTCTCCGTGGCTTGCACGTGGTCGCCTTCTCCCTTGTGTCCTCATAAGGACTTCCCTCTCTGTGTGTCTGCGTCCTAATTTCCTCTTTTTATAAGGACACCAGTCATATTGATGAGGGAGAAAACCAAAATATTTTATCTGAAAATGTACTCTTTGGACATTTTTTTTTTTTTGAGATGGAGTCTCCCTCTATTGCTCAGGCTGGAGTGCAGTGGCATGATCTCGGTTCACCGCAACTTCTGGCTTCTTGGTTCAAGCGATTCTCCTGCTTCAGCCTCCCGTGTACCTGGGACTACAGGCTCAAACCACCACACCGGGCTAGTTTTTTTGTATTTGTAGTAGAGATGAGGTTTCATCATATTGGCCAGGCTGGTCTTGAACTCCTGATCTCGTGATCCAGCCATCTTGGCCTCCCTAAGTGCTGGGGTTACAGGCATGAGCCACTGCGCCCAGCCTCCTTGGACATATTTTGAGGTCCCTGTTGGGAGGCCTGTAGACAGAGGACAGAGGTAGCCCTGTAATGCTAAATTTCATGGGGAGATTCACCTCTATAGAAAAGCCACTTTGACCAAGCCAGGCTTTCTCTGATGCCCTTCCTTGGGAAGGATCTAGAAAAGATTACATGACAGTCTGATACGGTGAAGATCAGAGAGAAACCTTCGCCATCCCTTCTCTCTGAGGGTTGCTAATGTGAGGTTCCATATACATGACAGAAACACCTTTGCTGCCAGACCTCCTCTTCTCTATCTCCCATAACCCATCTTGGCACTGGAACGTGACTTACCACCACCCCTGGTTTTGTGTATGCTGGTTTTGTGTATACTCATTCTTTTTGGAGACTCAAGATGGTATAGAAGCTCCATACACCATTGAGGGGTTGGGGTAACCACTCTGTGATTTTCCCTCCATGCACCTTAACACATTTGCATGCCATTTCTCCTGTTAATCCGCTTTTTGTTGGCTGATGTTTCGGTGAAACTTCGGAGGGTGAAGGGAGAGTTATCCCCTAACACCCACGGTTTTGGCAGTGTCAGCCGGACTCCAAAGCTCTGCTCTTCTGGAAGCCATAGTCAAGGTAGCCCAGCACCTGACAGGCAGGCAGAAGGGGAAAAATTTACCAGCCAGCTTCGGCCTCTCTCTATGTGGAATCAGGTTGAGCAGATAGTAAAAATCACTCTCTCTGAAACGTTCTGGTTAATAGGAACAAAGGATCCATGACTAGTCTTGGGTGTAGCAACTCTGTAGTACTTTTTAGTGTGAATGTCCATATTGTTTGATCCGTTTTCCTCCCTGAAGGAGTCTGTTCCTTTGTCTTTGTCTTTCTGTGTTGTTTCATTAGGAAGGGTGCCACGGGATAGAATGCAGGCCTCAGCTCATTGTTGGAGCCAGCCCTGCAGGCCAGTGAGTTTTATGGTTCTAATCAGACCTGTATCTATTTAGACAAAACCTCACTGTGGGTGCCTAAATAAAAGCGGGATGAGGTTCCCTGTCATCTTGTATTATGTCCCTACGGGCTCGACTTGTGACCAGGTGGGAGCTCTCTCTTGGTCTCCACCATCCAGGGGGTGAGCTTTTTGGGTCACATCAGGTGGGCAATCTGAAAATGGCTGAGAATCTGAGATACATAAGATATAAAGCTACACAGTTTTTGTTCCAAACATGTCAGGCTCTCAGGGGGAGTTGTCTTACCAAGAAGTCCCATCCATAAGGGGTTTTTGTTATCTCAACACTTGTGACCTGGTAATCCTGGCAAAGTCCAATTCTAAGATAACCTACCCAGTGTCAAAGACTAATGAGTCTGTAACCAGTGGCCCCCCATAAATTTGTAGGCTCCTGGAGGCATCACACATACAAACATTATTCTTAACCATCTGTGGCAACCATGGGGAATCATTGGAATTGCCTCTTTTATGCCCTTTCCAGGAAATACCTCTTGCACATATGCTAAAATTTAATCTAAACCTGGAAAATTACTTCGTAGGCTTCCAATGAAGAGCCTATTGGATTGAGTTGCTATTGGAATAAGTAAAGAAGTACACCATTGGAAATTCTAATCATTCATGGTAAAAAGATGGATCCTTAAAATTAGACTTCTAAATTAAAAAAAAAAAAAAAAAAAAAAAAGGCCGGGAATGGTGGCTCACACCTGTAATCCCAGCACTTTGGGAGGCTGTGGCAGGAAGATCATGAGGTCAGGAATTCAAGACCAGCCTGGCCAACATAGTGAAACCCCGTCTTTACCAAAAATACAAAAAAATTAGCCACGTGTGCTGGCAGGCACCTGTAATCTGAGCTACTCAGGAGGCTGAGGCAGGAGAATCACTTGAACCTGGGAGGTGGAGGTTTCAGTGAGCCAAGGTTGCACCATTGCACTCCAACCCTGGGCAACAGTGTAAGTCTCCATCTCAAAAAGAATAGGATTTTAGAGATTTCTCCTTCTAAGCAATTGCCTTATTTCTAAGATTAAATTAAAAGAAAGACAAATAATATTGTCGTGGCTAGCCTTAGAAATTCCCTTGATAGGCCAGGCACGATGGCTCACTCCTGTAATCCCAGCACTTTGGGAGACCGAGGTGGGCAGATCATGAGGTCAGGAGTTCAAGACCAGCCTGGCCAACATATGAAACCCCATCTCTATCAAAAATACAAAAAATTAGCTGGGCCTGGTGGTGGGCACCTGTAATCTCAGCTACTTGGGAGGCTGACGCAGGAGAATCACTTGAACCCAGGAGGTGCAGTGAGCCGAGATTGCACCATTGCACTCCAGCTTGAGCAACAGTGTGAGACTCTGTCTCAAGAGAAAAAAAAAAAAGAAAGAAAGAAAATATTTCAGCAAAGCCAACTTAAAAGGAGCGTATATGACCAATTACTATTTGCGCTGCACTTATGCAAATAAACAGGCCAAGTACAATAATACTAAAACTTATTTTGCAAATAAATTGGTCATAATATGAATAATTCTTGGTATAAATGTTGGACTGGAGAGAGAAAAATTATGATTTAGAAGTGTTAGAGCAAACTAGATATGGCCTGAGAAGGACTCTCAACTTCTATATTTGAGTCCTTGTGGATGAACTGCAACCTAACTTAATAGGTAGACAAGATTGAAAACCTAACCTAGGAGTGTGTGCCTGTTACAATCATTGAGTCTTGGCCAATCCCAGCAGCCATATTTCAACTAGTCATACATTGCTGTGTTCAAACTGTGTTCAAATATGCCAAATGCCAAGCTGTAACCAACTGAGCTGTTCCTATACCTCACTTCTGAATTCTGTGCTTTAAGAGTTTCTACTCAAATATCTAAAAATATATAGACTTTTTTTGTCTATAAGTTTGTTCTGACCATGAATCACCCCTGGAATCTCTCTGAATGTGCTGTGATTCTGGGGGTTGCCCAATTCACAAGTTGTTCATTGCTTGATTAAAACTCCTTTAACTCGGCTGAAATTTTTCTTTTAACAGAAGAAAACTATAGTATACCTATTATTAGATTCTAGCCTTGTCCATTGTTTTTGAGTTTTTATGTTTAACCTATAATTTGGACTAAATCCTGAATCCTTTCCTGACTACAAGCCTCCAAACTAACGTTTTCAATTTTTTTTCTCCCATTTTTCTGACTTGGAATCACTAGAAAATCAAACTATGCTTTTCTTGAAGCCCTGCTAACTGAAGTTAGACAACTTAATATAAACTTCAGGAGAAATTCCTACAGTAACTCATTTATAAACAGCCTTTGTTCCTGTGGATGCATGGACTACTCAGAAAGTCGACTAGAACACATGATTTGAACTGCAATCCAGAAAAATCTGTCATATTGCCACTGAAATCTGAAGACACTTCAGGTTCTAAGAAAACTAGTCTACTAGACCATCCCAGACATAAGCCTTTGTTTTCCTTCTGTTTCCATAGAAATGCCTCTTACTAGAGTTTGCCTTTGTCCCACGTAGAGGCCTAGCACTGAGAGCTTGGCGGCAGGGCCACCTCCTGGAATGAGACACGGCTATTTAACTCAACTGATCTATTTTCAAGATTCAGAGAATGGTTCAAGAAGATATTGGGATAGATGATAAATTTAAATTCATTCCTTTCTGCTTATCCCAATGTGTTCCTTCCTTCCTTTGCCTATCTCTTACCTAACAACCTCTAACCCAAAGCTATCAACTTGGCTTTAATGTGAAACTTCCTGAAAGTCAAGTTTCAAAGTGGGGACTGAAGGAAACCAAAATGTTTCACCCACAAAAATACTGTTTTGACATAGTTCAACGTGGCTGTCAAGGCCTGCAAACAGAAGTAACCCTGCAAACTGTCTTTGGTGGAGAGATTTGCATCTGTAGAGAACCCACACCCATGCACCCAGGCTTTCTTGGAGGCCCTCCCTTGTCCTGATCTAGGAAAGATGCACTGAGAGGCTGGCACCTTTAAAGGTCTGAAAGGAACATTTACCATCTATTCTCTGTAAGGGATGCTCCCTGTGATGCTTCATCTACATGACAAGACCACTGCCAGGCCTCTGCTTCTCCCCCAGAACCTGTCTTGACAGGGTAACCTCATTCACCACCATACCTGTTTTTGGTTATGCTGTGAACCCCTATTTTTTTTGGTAACCTCAAGATGGTATACAAATCCCAGCTACTCAGGAGGCAGAAGCACAAGAACCTGGGAGGCGGAGGTTGCAGTGAGCCAAGACTGCACTATTGCACTCCAGCCTGGGTGACAGAGTGATACCCTGTCTAAAAAATAATAATAGTAGTAATAAAAGATGGTATACAAGCTCCATACACCATTAAGGGGTTGGGATAATCACTCGGTGATTTTCCCTCCATGGATGTTAATACACTTAATATGCCCTTTCTTCTATTAATCTGCCTTTTGTGAGTTGATTTTCAGAAGGTGAAGGAACAACTTTTCTTGGATCCTACAATTAGGACCTATCCTAATGACCTCATTTAATCTCAATTACTTTTTTAAAGACCCTATCTTCAAATATAACAATAGTGACATTCTGAGATATAGGGACTTAAGATTTCAACATATAAATTTGGGGGGAGGACATAGTTTAGCCCATAACACACTCTGAATCACATTAGATCATGAAGTGGTCAAAGCCACTCACAGTCCCACTTACATGCAAGGGCTGGTCAGTGAGTAGGTGCCCCATGGCTGGCAGCAGCTTCCCGCAGACACTCCCCTCTGTGCAGCCAGCCAGCTCTGCCCCAACAGAAATGTGTTCCCTTAAACCTCTTCCTCCTAACTGTCTCAGCTGTCTGTCACGTGCAGATTGTCCACTGCAGGGGCTTTAACGCCCCAGAGTATGCGCACAGAATGCTAAATAAAATAAGTCAGCTCACTGCACACATTTCTTTACTTACATCGTGTGATAAAGACCAGACACAAGTTTCCAGTTTTTTCCATTGCATGCATAGACTTTTTTAAAGTTTTAATTATGCACTAAAGTAGCAATTACTGTCCTGGGTGTCATCATCAAAAAGAAGAGTAAATGGTGTGTCTGAAACAGAGAAACCTAGGAGAGTTCAAGATGCTGAAAAAGACCATTCATTAACCCCACACAATAAGCAGGGTAGGAATCTTCCAAATGGCCACCATAATCCCAACCCTTATATTCCAGCCCACAAAAATGTCAGCTTTCCCAGAACTCCAACTTTCCAGATGTCAATGAAACCCTAGCCGATGTTGGGATCAACTATGGAGTCTCATGATGAACCGCAGCTTAAATGCCAGCCACACAGGCTCAGATACACACACCCTTCCATTCTAGTTAATGGTTAATAAATGGAGAACAAGTCTTGACATATTCACAGAGCAAGTCGAAGTGGCTGGGGACAACATCCTCTTTACCCTGAAGCTTAGTTTGCTAGATGCCTCTGTCTGTTCTGTGAACCTCATGGTTACACGTGAACTGTAACAGAGAATGGTCTCAGCAGAAAAAGAGTTCCAACTTAAAAAGATGATTCTCTGTCAACATAGGGCATTCCCTAATTAATTTCTAGTAGCTGCTTTATCTCAAACTTTAGGACCTTGTTCTAGTGCCTTCTTTCTGGGCAAGATGCTCAGATAATGCAGGGGCCAAGGAAAAGCTCCCCCTTCACCCTCTGAAGGTTTGCTGAAAAATCAACTGACAAAAGGCAGGCTAAAGGAGAAAGGCACACCAAGGTATTACCATGCACCAGGGTCACCCAAAATGTAGGCACGCAAAGAAGTGGCCAGATGGGTGATGCTTTTACACCATCTAGAGGTTACAGAAAGAATAAGGGCTTAGATCACAGCAAGACAGGTTGTGGGAGAAGAGGAGGCCTGGCCAGCAAAGGTGGCCTTGCAAAACAAAATAAATAAATAATAAATAAATAGGCCAGGCATGAGGTCTCACCCCTGCAATACCAGCACTTTGGGAGGCTGAGGTGGGTGGATCATTCGAGGTCAGAGGTTCGAGACCAGCCTGGACAACATGGTGAAACCCTGTCTCTACTAAAAATACAAAAATTAGCTGGGTGTGGTGGTGAGTGGCTGTAATTCCAGCTACTTGGGAAGCTGAGCAGGAGAATCACTTGAACGCAGGAGACAGAGGCTGCAGTGAGCCAAGATCTGGGTGACAGAGTGAGATCCATCTCAAAAATAAAGAAATAAAATTTTACAGGTAGCAGCCCTCAGAGAGAATAGAGGTAAATGACCCTTTTGGACCTTCAAGATGGCAGACTTTCCTAGATCTGGACAAGTGCGGGGCACAGAGAAAGCCTGGCTGTGTCCATGCAGATTCTCCACAGAGGCTTATCTCCCCACAAGATAGCATTGGAAGGTCACGTCTGTCTGCAGGCTCTCTGAATGGCCGTCTCAAAATATGCCAAACAAGTATATCTTGGGATGAAGTATTTTGATTTTCTTAAAGAGTGAGTGGAACTTTTTCATGTACCTCACATAGTTTCTGTCCATTTCAGAGGATAAAGGTATGTTAAAACAAAACTAAGGCATTGTTTTTAAAAACCTGAAAAATGTGTGTCCACACCTTCCCCTGGCTTATAAGTAGATTAAAAACAAATATCTGTACACATGGAGATTTTGTTTCTTTT
This sequence comes from Cebus imitator, assembly GCF_001604975.1. Taxonomy (NCBI): domain Eukaryota; kingdom Metazoa; phylum Chordata; class Mammalia; order Primates; family Cebidae; genus Cebus; species Cebus imitator. The sequence goes on along the minus strand of NW_016107546.1, from coordinate 5,331,540 downwards.
TATGGAACTAGACTCATTGTATGCACATGTTGATGAAAAAAACAAACTGAAAGATATTTAAAGAGGTTTATTCTGAGCCAATATGAGTGACCAAGGGCTGGGTACAATCTCAAAAAGTCCTGAGAACATGTGCCCAAGGCAGTCAGGTTACAGCTTGACGTTATACATTTTGGGGAGACAGAAGTTACAAGGAAAGACATAAATCAATACATGTAAGGTATACATTGGTTTGGTCAGCGAAGGCGAAACAACCCTAAGTGGAGTGGAGTGGGGAGGTGGTGTCACAGGTCATAGGTGGATTCAAAGATTTTCTGATTGGCAATTGGTTGAAAGAGTTAAGCTTTGTCTAAAGAAGTAAATGCCTGAGTTAAGATAAGGCGGGTTTGGCTGGGCACGATGTGTCAGGCCTGTAATCCCAGCACGTTGGGAGGCCAAGGTGGGTGGATCGCTTGAGCCCAGGAGTTTGAGACAAGCCTGGGCAACATGGTGAAACCCTGACTCTACTAAGAATAAAAAAATGAGCCAGGCGCAGTGGTACATGCCTATAGCCGCAGCTACTCTGAAGGCTGAGGTGGGATGCTCATTTGAGCTCAGGAGACAGAGGTTGCAGTGAGCCGAGATTGTGCCACTGCACTCCAGCCTGGGCAACAGAGTGGACCCTGTCTCAAAAAAAAAATAATAATAATAAGGTAAAGAGGGTTGTGGAAGCCAAGGTTCTTGTTATGTAAATGAAGCCTTCAGGTAGCAGCCTTAGAGAGAATATAGTAAAGTTTCTTTTCAGGCTTTACAGGCATCAGACTCAATTAACCTCTTAGATCTGGGAAAGACCTAGAAAGGGAAGGGAATTATGTACAGATGCAAATTTTCCCCTCAAAAGACAGCTTTACAGGTCCATTTCAAAATGTCAAGGAAATATATTTTAAGGTAAATTTTTTTTTTTTGAGACAGTTTGTTCTTATTGCCCAGACTGGAGTGCAATGGCGCAGTCTCAGCTCACTGCAACTTCTATCTCTTGGGTTCAAGGGATTTTCCTTCCTCAGCCTCCCGAGTAGCTGGGATTACAGGTGCCCGCCACCACGCCCGGCTAATTTTTGTATTTTTAATAGAGACAGGGTTTCATCATGTTGGCCATGCTGGTCTCAAACTCCTAACCTCAGGTGATCTGCTCGCCTCAGCCTCCCAAGGTGCTGGGATTACAGGCGTGAGCCACCACGCCCGGCCGAGGTAAAGTATTTTGATTGTCTTCAGGTGGGTCTGCCATCTGTCACGTGATGCCATACCAGAGTCAGGTTGAAATTCAGTGTCTTATTGCCAAAAAGTCTGTTCTGTCACTTTTAGGATCTCTGTTTTAATGTTAATGCCGGTCAGTTCTGCCTCAACTGCAAAACGGAGGGGGCGTCCAAACTTCCTTCCCATCATGGCCTAGATTTCACTTTTCCAGGTTCCTCTGGGATCCCCTTGGCCAAGGGCGTGAGGGTCCATCCGGTTGGTAGAGGGCCTTAGGATTTTATTTTTCGCTTACTCATATTAATTGGCATCAAGCCTTTTTGACCTAACATATTTGACTTAATGTACTTCCTACCAATGGAGAGACCAGCCTCTTTATCTCTTCTTGTAGATAGATGTAAAACCAAAGAAAATGACCAAGCGAGTCTCAATTAATTTAAAAGTTTGTTTTGCCAAGGTTGATGATATGCTCTGGAAAAGGGAGCAGAATTACAGGAACATCTGTGGTCTATGCTTTTCCCAGAGAGGGTTTGGGCACTTCCATATTTAAAGGGAAACAGTGGGCAGTTGGGGAAAGAGGAAAATTCGAGAGGGGAGTGTATAAGGGTCAAGCAGCTGTATTCTTTTAAGGCCCTGATCAGCTTTCAGTGCACCCACGTTTTGCATGTTAGAGGAAGGGGATCGAGGATCAGTCAATTAAGCTCAGTGAATTTGCATTTTCACATCAGATAGAGTAGAGGGATCAGTCACACATGCATTTGTCTCAGGTGAGCAGATGAATGACTTCTAGACCTACCTTTGTTACCTACCTGTGAAGATAACCTGGTGATTTATACTGTCAGGGTGAAATTCAACAGAACCATTTTAGGTTAAAGATCTTGAAGTTCACAGGGAATTTTCTTGCAAGTAAATTGTGTGAGAGGCCCCTGGGGAGCCTTTTTTTTTTCTTGAGACCGAGTTTCACTCTTGTTGCCCAGGCTGGTGTAGTGGCACCATCTCGGCTCACTGCAACCTCCGCCTCCCAGGTTCAAGCGATTCTCCTGCCTCAGCCTCTCGAGTAGCTGGGTTTACAGGTGCACACCAACACGTCCAGCCAATTTTTGTATTTTTAGTAGAGACAGGGTTTCCCCATGTTGGCCAGACTGGTGTCAAACTCCAGACCTCAGGTATTCCCTCCACCTTGACCTCCCAAAGTGCTGGGATTACAGGTGTCAGCCACTGTGCCTGGATCTGGAGAACCTTTTGTGGCCTTTTATCTTTTTTTTTTTTTTTTTTTCTTGGACAGAGTTTCGCTCTTATTGCCCAGGTTGGAGTGTAATGGCATGATCTCGGCTGACTGTAACCTCTGCCTCTTGGGTTCAAGCGATTCTCTCGCGTCAGCCTACCTAATAGCTGAGATGACAGGCGCCCACCACCACGTCTGGCTAATTTTTTGTATTTTTAGTAGAGACGGAGTTTTACTATGTTGGCCAGGCTGGTCTTGAACTCCTGACCTCAGGCGATCCACCCGCTTCAGCCTCCCAAAGTGCTGGAATTACAGGCATGAGCCACCGTGCCTGGCTCGGCCTTTCATCTTCAAATCTACCTACTGAGGGGCAGAAAACAGGCAGTCTTTGCATGACTCGGTTCCCGAGCTTGACTTTTCCCTTTGGCTTAGTGAGTTTGGGAGTCTCGAGATCCTATTCTCCTTTCACAGACAGACAGGTGGAAGTTTACGTAAATGGACTCACGTCGCATAGCTCAAGCTTTGCTGCTGACACGGCCTTCTTTTCCTTGCTTGCTTGCCCCCACCTGTGTCTTCTCTGTGTCACCTCCCCCTGCCTCCACCACAGGTGACACCTGGCATGCGTCCTTCAGCGCTTCACCCACACCCCTGTAACCATCAGGGTCTCTGAACTGTATGACATATGGGTATCCCAAGGCTTTTCAGTGCTTCTTTTATAAATTTGGGGTCCCAGTATTCACACATCTCCACACCTTCCTTTCTTCACCCAAACACACTTTGTGGAAATCCCTCCAGGTAAGTTGGTAGGGTGTCTGTCACTCAGTGCTTTTAGTGGCTACTTAAAACTCCACAAAATAGATATATCCCGATTTATTCAACCATTCCTCGGCTAATGGGCGTTTACTTTGCTTATATCTTTACCAGACATCAATAGAACAATGCTACTAAATGTTCTTTAGAAAGTGAATTCTTACAAATTTTATAACACATGCAAATGCATATTCATTGGAACAAATAAGGTGGGGATTTCACCAGATTAGGTGGACATTTTCTTATTTCAGGGCCGTGGCATTTCCCCCCAAGGGTTCTCTTGGGTACTGCAAGCGCTGGGCCCGTGGGGCCATGACACTCCACCCAACCCTACGTGTCACACCCAGACGCCTCATGTCCTTCCTTGCTCTCTCTTTTAAACATCTCCTGGTTTACTGAGCTCTAAGCTTCCTCCTTTACTCCTCTGATCCCAAAGATTTGCTTTATGAATTCTAACAAAAGTATCTGGTTCCAAAAAGCATCTAGAGCAGTTATTTGAAAAGCAATTGTGGGACTCTGGGAAAGCATGCGTTTTTCACAAACCAGACCCTCCCTTGAGGAAGGGGTAGGGGTTTTGTCCAAATCTTCGGGGGAGGAGGGGACAAAGACAGCATGTACTGAGGGTGAAATCGCTCTTGTTTGAAACTGACCACCCAAGAACAACTAAAGAAACGCACCATTAAAGTTCTGCTCCTTGGTTCCTCTGTTTCTTGGCCATCCCGGGAAGAGGGAAGCAGCTTCAGGAGAGCCCTTCTTTCCTCTGGGGGCTGCAGTTACCTTAGTTCACAGGCTTCCCCTGCCCATTTGTAATGAGCTTTAACTGGAAATCATCACGAGAAACCACAGATCACTTCACAGAGGGGTTTTTCTACCTGATTCCATTCCTGGAACAATTAATACCTTTCACTTGGCTCTGGGCCCTTCTCAATCCGTCTTCAACATTGCTGATGAGCAGAAACCAGCAAATGTACCCTCTCATGTCTTCATTGGTTCCTATTTGCTGATTGAAATTCCTACTGACACCAACATACTCTATCATCTCCAAAATTAATTTTTTTCTTTGTGAAAACAATCAAAATGAGCATCAAGATGAAAAGACATAGCTACAGAAGTAAATGGCAGCTGTGGAAGATTTACAAAGAGGTGCAGAACCTTGTGTGATTGCCATGGGGGAGGAGGGAGAAAGACTACGGTGTTACTTCTTTTTTTGAAGGGCAATGGCAGTATCTCGGCTCACTGCAACCTCCGCCTCCTGGGTTCAAGCAATTCTCCTGCCTCAGCCTCCTGAGTAGCTGGGACTACAGGTGCATGCCACCATGCCCAGCTAATTTTTGTATTTTTAGTAGAGACAGGGTTTTACCATGTTGTCGAGGATGGTCTCAATCTCTTGACCTTGTGATCCGCCTGCCTCAGCCTCCCAAAGTGCTGGGATTACAGACATGAGCCAGTGCACCTGGCCACTACAGTGTTATTTCTATGCATGGTGGCACTATGTGGGAACAAACTTTGAAATGCTTCAAAAATAGAAAAAAGTTATGTAGAGTGGGCAAGAGACAGAATAATACAATACGAGTTGAAGATGACAAGTAGGTCACTCTCCCTTTCTGATTATCATGAAATCAACAAATTAGTGGCCCAAACACAGGAGTGAGAGCTCAGAAGGTCCACAGCCCCACTCATGCCCCAGGAAGGAGCCGTGAGGGTGCATGTTCTGGGGGCCAGCTCTCAGATCTCACAGGCCCTCTTAGAACTCTGCTCAGGACAAGGAAGGATTCATGGCCTTGGAAAATGCTGACTTAATGCACTGACAACACCTGATAGCACTCTACTGTTCCTGAAGCATCTCCTCTGTGCCGAGTACCTTATCAAGCATCTAACACAGCGTTGTGCTGACCCCTTGCGCAACTCCATGAGGTAGGTCCTGTGACTGGTCCTGAAACCAAGTAGCTTCGCTCCAAAATGCATTTTAAAACATCTTTTTCTTCTCTCCAGTTTTAGCCTTGAAATATACTTTGAAACTCTTTGTTCCCCTAACTTCCCACTGGACACTCCTTGCACGGTGATAGTTAATCTAATTACGTGCGTGCTTAGAAATTCCAGGGTGTAATCTTGGAATGAACCAGACAGGGAGACCCAGCTGTGGAACCCTCCTATCTAGAGGTGACCTCATGGTGGCTAATCTACAACTCAGCCACTGTCGAGATGGCTCCAGCCTGCACTTCAGGAGGACTAGATAGCCATCGAAACAAGACACATATAACTGGGCATGGTGGCTCGTGCCTGTAATCCCAGCTACTTGGGAGGCTGAGGTAGGAGAATTGCTTGAACCAGGACCCTGGAGGTGGAGGTTGCAGTGAGCTGAGATCCCGCCACTGCACTCCAGCCTGGGCTACAGAGCAAGACTCCATCGAAAAAAAAACAAAACAAGACACATAGATCTCATACCCAGCACCATTCCAACATGCTTCTCATACCAAGGTTCCCTTCTTAAACTTCTTAGTGAGCCAAAAAATATGACATGGTCTTTCAGAGGCATGAGTCTGGACGTTTCCTGACTGCTAGCACTGGAATGAAGTTGCTTTTTTTTCACCTCACCTTGCTTCTCGTGTGGGGAGCCTGTGAACCTGTTGGTTCCAGTCCCAGTTTGCAAACGAAGACATTGAGATTCAGAGGAGCTGATGACTCCCCAAGGTCAGGTTGCTATGGCAGCACCAGGGCTCAAGTTGAGATCCATCACCCACCAAACATCAGGCATTACCTGAGTCTAGACAGTTGTGACAGGGTTAGAGGAAGAAATTCCATGCCAGACGGCAGAGAATACCATCATTCCCTACCGATAACACACCACATCCTCCAAGTTCAAACCTCAGCCTGCATGGTCCCGGGCCCTTCAGGGCCGTGCCTCCCAGCACTTCCTCTCCTGACACACCTTTGGGGTTCACCGCTCCCCGGGCGCCGGCCCTCCCTCTCACACATGAGCCACTGTATCAGCCCTAAGTGGGTCTCCCTGGCCGCTAGGTCCTTCTGAAACCCAGCTGGGTGACAGTCTTCTCTGAACACCACATGTGCCCCTCTTCTGTTTATTCCTTCCCAGGCCAGTGCCGCTTCTGCTGGCTCCTTGGGGCTGTGTTTATGCCTCAGTACCCCCACAGCCTCTGGCCAGCTATTCATAGCCTGAATAGAGGAACTGTCAACTGACCTGACCAACGGAGGGGAGCTGAGTCACTCTGAAGGCACTAGAGCTGTGTCTGCGAGGCTGTCTGAAGCCCCCAGGACTAACGGGACTTCTGACCTGGGACCCCTCCCACCTTGTCTTCCCTTATGTGGCTCCACTGTGGGGTCGCAGCAAGAATGCCTCCTGCCCTCTGTGCCTCTCCATCACAGAGCCCCTCCATTTGAACTGGCTGGGGAGGAGTTTGCTTTTTGTGACCTAAACACCGTAGACATACACACCAGGCCTTCTGACACGAGGACTTGTTCTTAATTGCTAGTTCAAAACTAAACCTCTCTCACCAGGGGCTGGGAAGAGCAGGGTATGGGGAGTTGGTGTTTAATGGGTACAGAGTTTCAGTCAGGGAAGATGGGGAAATTCCTGGAGATGGGTGGTGGTGACAGCTGCACAACAGTGTGAATGTGCTTAGTGACACTGAACTGTGCACCTTACATGGTTGAAATGGTGAATTGTGTGTATTATAACACAACTGTAGATTGATAGATAGACAGATGAAGATAGATGATAGATGGAGGGATAGATAAATAGATAGATGAAGACAGATGGTAGATTGATAGAGGATAGATAGGTGATTGATAGATGGATAGATGAGGGAATATAGATAGATGATAGACAGATAATAGATGAAGATAGATGATAGATAATTGAATTATGAAGATAGATAATAGATATATAGATGATACATAGGTAATAGATCAATATATGAATAGATAATAGATACACAGATGATAGAGATACATACATACATATGTACATAGACAGATGATAGATAGATAAACCCTCACACCTTCCTTCTGGACCCTCTCAGCCTGCCCTTCCCACACTGCATCCTACGCTATCTCTCCTCACCTGCCGACAGTCCCCTTCCTCCACACCAGCCCTCTCCATCCCCTGCCCACCCTCTGCACTCAAGGGCCTCCAGGCATTTCCTGTCCACTTTGAAGTCACATATTCCACTCCAACCACTAAAATTCCCATGCTCCTCTCAGCCCCAGACTAAGACAGAGCTCCACGAAGCACTCCTGACTGGCGCCATCATGAAGGAAGCCTATCCCTCACTTAGCGCCCCCTCGGCCCTGCTGCAGAGCCTCTTCTACACCTGCACACAATTGCCTGTGGCCCATCTTGGTTTCACGTGTGTCTGTGTCTCTGGATAACACTGCAGGGACAGTGTGAGCTCTCTGAGGACAAGGATTCCTTCTCGAACAACACACAAGCACATCTTGCTGATTGTCCGTGTGTTTCCAGCTCTGGGGAACCCAAGTCATGGTCTCTGTCCACAAGAAGTTTTTATTTATACCATAAAATGTGCCATTTTAACCATGTTTAAGGTTAAGGTTCTGTGGTATAAGTAATTCCCATTTTTGTGCAACCGTTGTACAACATTCATCTCCATGGATTTTTTTAATCTTCTCAAACTGAAATTCTGCACCCGTTAGCCAATAATTCCCTATTCTGTTCTCCCCAGCCCCTGGCAATCACTATTTTATTTCCTGTCTGTACGAATTTTACTATTCTAGGTATCTAAACAAGTGGAATCATACAGTATTTGTCCTCTTGTGACTGGCTTATTTCACGTAGGATAATGTCAAGGTCCATGTTGCAGCAGGTATCAGGATTTCCTTCCTTTTTAAGGCTGAATTAGATTCTGTATGGATACATCACATTTTGTTTAGCCATTCACCTGTTGATGGATACTTGGGTGGTTTCCACCTTCTCCTGTTATGAATAATAATGCTATCCACATAGGTATAAAGTATCTGTTAGTCTCTGCTTTCAATTCTTTGGGGTATATACTTAGAAGTGTAATACTGGCTCATTCAGTGATCGACTTTTTGAGACAAAGAAGCTTCTAACAAACTCAAAAGACAGAACCAATACACACAAGATCATCTGAGAGCAAAGAGCAGAAGGAGGTTTCTGTTCAGGCCAGAACCTGGAAAGCCTGACTCCACCGCAAAGGATGATCTTAACTCACACCTTAAACCTGACTAAGCCTGCCTATAAAATTGAGGTCTAGGGAATACCCCTCTTTTCCTGTTCCAAGATCTACATTGCCTTTGCTTTGAGTAGTTCTAAAATCAGCATTGGTTATTTTAATTTCAGCATGTTTTTCCTTAATAGAACACAAAAGGATAGTGCATTCTGTTTACAGTTGGCGGAGCCTTGGACTCCAAACACAGCACCACGTAAGCAAAAACAGATAATAGAATAGGTACTCATCACTTTAATTTTCCCTTATACGGCTGTGTGGTAATGACTATACAAATGCAATTAAAGTCAAGAAAAGGTGACCATCATAACGTAACCTAACCTGAACAGACATTTCACCAAAGAGACTGCAAATATGCAATGAAATGTTGCTCAACTTCATTAGCCATTAGGGAAACGCGAATTAAACCATGATGAGACATCTGACACATCTCTACGTACCTATTAGAGCAGGTGAAACAAACAAAAGTAGTGATGGTCCCAAACACTGGCAAGGAGGCAGACATGCTGCATCTCGACATTGCATGTGGGGATGCAAAGTGGTACAGCTGCTCTGGAAAACAGTTTTGCAATTTCTTAGGAAACTAAACATATACTTATCTCATGGTGCAGCACCTGCCCCTCAGCATTTATTCCAGAGAAGTGGAAACTCATGTCCATGCAAAACCTACATGCAAATATTTTGTAGCAGCTTTACTTGCAAGAACCAAAATCTGAAAACCATCCAAATGTCCTTGAGAGATGCATGGTTAAACTGTGGCACAGTCGCACCATGGCATACGACTGAGTAGTCAAAAGGAATGCAGTGCTGACACATGCAGTAACTGGGGCAGATCTCATGGGCTTTATGCCAATGAAATAGCTGATCTCAGAAGGTTCCATGCATGTGACCCCATTCATATAACGTTCTTGAAACTATATCATTGTAAAGATGGAGAAAAATTAGTGTTTGCGGAGGGATGGGGATGCAGGGGGGAATGTGTGTGTGCAGTGTCATATGACTGTAAAGAGGCAGTGTGCCCAGGAATCCCATTACTGAGTACCCAAAGGATTATACATCAATGCACATGTATATTTATTGCAGCACTATTTACAATAGCAAAGACTTGGAACCAACCCAAATGCCCATCAGTGATAGACTGAATAAAGAAAATGTGGCACATATACATCATGGAATACTGTGCAGTAATAAAAAAAGAATGAGTTCATGTCCTTTGCAGGGACAAGGATGAAGCTGGAAACCTCATTCTCAGCAAACTAACACGGGAACAGAAAATCAAACAGCACATGTTCTCACTCATAATAGGGAGCTGAACAATGAGAAAACATGGACACAGGGAGGCGAACATCACACCCTGGGGCCTGTTGTGGGGAGGGGGGCCAGGGGAGAGAGAGCATTAGGACAAATACCTAATGCATGCAGGGCTTGAAACCTAGATGACGGGTTGAAAGGTGCAGCAAACCTCCATGGCACATGTATACCTATGCAACAAACCTGCACATTCTGCGCATGTATCCCAGAACTTAAAGTAAAAAAAAACTTTTTTCCCATTTATTTATTTTATTGCATTTTAGGTTTTGGGGTACATGTGAAGAACATGCAAGATTGTTGCATAGGTACACACGCAGCAGTGTGATTTGCTGCCTTCCTCCCCATCACCTACATCTGGCATCTCTCCCCTTGCTATCTCTCCCCAGCTCCCCACTCCCCACCGTCCCTCCCCTATTTCCCCCCAACTGACCCCAGTGTGTAGTGCTCCCCTCCCTGTGTCTATGT
>NW_016107546.1:5317313-5318802 GCF_001604975.1 Cebus imitator | reverse complement strand
TGTCCAGGAATTTATCCATTTCTTCCAGGTTTACTAGTTTATGTGCATAGAGTTTTTTGTAATAATCTCTGATGATGGTTTGAATTTCTGTGGAATCTGTGGTGATATCCTCTTTATCGTTTTTTATTGCATCAATTTGGTTATTCTCTCTTTTGTTTTTTATTAATCTGGCTAGTGGTCTATTTTGTTGATCTTTTCAAAAAACCAGCTTCTGGATTTATTGACTTTTTGAAGGGTTTTTTTGTGTCTCTATCTCCTTCAGTTCTGCTCTGATCTTAGCTATTTCTTGTCTTCTGCTAGACTTTGAGTTTTTTTGATCTTGCTCCTCTAGCTCTTTCAGTTTTGATGTTAGGGTTTCAATTTTTGATCTCTCCTTGCTTCTCATGTGGGCACTTTTTGCTATATATTTTCCTCTAGAGACTGCTTTAAATGTGTCCCAACATTCTGGTATGTTGTGTCTTCATTCTCGTTGGTTTTGAAGAACATCTTTATTTCTGTCTTCATTTCATTGTTTCTCCAGTCAACATTCAAGAGCAAGTTGTTCAGTTTCCATGAAGCTGTGCAGTTCTGGGTTAGTTTTTGAATTCTGAGCTCTAACTTGATTGCACTGTGGTCTGAGAGACTGTTTGTTATGATTTCCGTTCTTTTGCATTTGCTGAGGAGTGATTTACTCCCAATTATGTGGTCAGTTTTAGAGAACATGTGATGTGGTGCTGAGAAAAAATGTATATTCTGTGGATTTGGGGTGGAGAGTTCTGTAAATGTCTGTTAGGTTTGCTTGGTCCAGGTCTTAGTTCAAGTCCTGGATATCCTTGTTAATTTTCTGTCTGGTCGATCTGTGTAATATTGACAATGGGGTGTTAAAGTCTCCCACTATTATTGTGTGAGAGTCTAAGTCTCTTTGTAAGTCATTAAGAACTTACCTTATGTATCTGGGTGCTCCTGTATTGGGTGCGTATATATTTAGGGTCGTTAGCTCTTCTTGTTGCATTGATCCTTTTACCATTATGTAATGTCCCTCTTTGCCTCTTTTGATCTTTGTTGCTTTAAAGCCTAATTCATCAGAGATGAGAATTGCAACTCCTGCTTTTTTTGGCTCTCCATTTGCTTGGCAAATCTTCCTCCATCCCTTTATTTTGAGCCTATGTGTATCCTTGCATGTGAGATGGGTTTCCTGGATACAGCACACCGATGGGTTTTGGCTTTTTATCCAATTTGGCAGTCTGTGTCTTTTTTGGGGGCATTTAGTCCATTTACATTTAGGGTTAATACTGTTATGTGTGAATTTGATACTGCCATTTTGGGGCTAGCTGGCTGTTTTGCCCAATAGTTGATGCAGATTCTTTATGGTGTTGATTCTCTTTACCATTTGGCATGTTTTTGGAGTGGCTGGTACTGGTTGTTCCTTTATATGTGTAGAGCTTCTTTCAGGAGCTCTTGTAAAGCTGGCCTGGTGGTGACGAAATCTCTGAGTACTTGCATGTTCCCA
>NW_016107546.1:5313159-5314438 GCF_001604975.1 Cebus imitator | reverse complement strand
CGAAGTGCTCGTGTTGTGTTTTTCAGCTCCATCAATTCACTTATATTCCTTTCTATTTTGTCCATTCTCGTTAGCATTTCGTCAAATCTTTTTTCATGGTTCTTAGTTTCTTTGCATTGGGTTAGAACATGTTCTTTTAATTCACAGAAGTTTCTTACTACCCACCTTCTGAAGTCTGATTCCATCATTTCATCACACTCGTTCTCCATCCAACCTTGTTCCCTTGCTGGTGAGGAGTTGTGATCGCTTTTAGGAGGAGAGGTGTTCTGGTTTTGGGTGTTTTCATCCTTTTTGCGCTGGTTTCTTCCCATCTTTATGGATTTATCCACCTGTCATCTTTGTAGTTGCTGGCTTTCAGATTGGGTCTCTGAGTGGACGTTCTGTTTGTTGATGATGAGGTTATTTCTGTTTCTTGGTTTTCCTTCTGACAGTCTGGCCCCTCTGCTGTAGGTCTGCTGAGGTCCACTCCAGGCCCTGCTTGCCTGGGGATCACCTGCAGCAGCTGCTGAACAATAAGGGTTGTTACCAGTTTTCTTCTGCTGCTATCTTTGTCCCAGAAGGATACTCGCCAAGTGTCAATCTGATCTCTCCTTTATGTGGTGGCTCTTTGGATATACAGGGGTCAGGGAGCTGCTTGAGGAGACGGTCTCTTCTTTATATGAGCTCAAATGCTGAGCTGTGAGCTCCGTTGTTCATTCAGAGCTGCTGGGCAGGTACGTTTAGGTCTGCTGCAGCAGAACTCATAAACCGCTTTTTGTTCCCAGGTGCTCTGTCCCAGGGATTTAGGGCTTTATGAGTTTCCATTATGCTGCTGCCTTCTTTTTATTTTCCTTCAGAGCTGCCCTGCCCAGCAAGGGGCAGCCTAGTCACTGTCTGCCTGTAGAGGCTTTGCTGAGCTGCTGTGGGCTCCGCCCAGCTGCCGAGTGAACTTCCCTACAGTCCTGTTTATATGCTTGTAGTTAGAACTGTCTCAGCAATGGTGGCCGGCCTCTGTTAAGGCAGAGTCTCTCTCTGTAGTGGCAGGTTGCCTTGGCAATGGCGGGTTGCCTTAGCAATGGCGGGTTGCCTTGGCAACGGCGGGCTGCCTCAGCATTGGCTGACTGCCTCCATAGTGGCGGGCTGCCTCGGTAATGGCGGACGCCCCTCCCCCACAGAGCTGGACCGTCCCGGGTTCAACTGTGCTTGCTGTGAAACTCTCAATCCATAGAGTTTCTGATTGCTGTTCTTTTGTGGGGGTGGGACCAGCCGAGCCTGATCGCCTGGCTCCCTGCCTCAGAGC
>NW_016107546.1:5302099-5312909 GCF_001604975.1 Cebus imitator | reverse complement strand
CAGCCACGCTGGCAACCCGTGGAGGTCCTCCGCCTGGGAATTGCCTAGTCTGTGGGCAATAAAAATGCGGCGTCCACTCACCCTCTGCGCTTTTACTGGGAGCTGCAATCCTGAGCTGTTGCTAAACGGCCATCTTGGATTGATCTCAAAAAAAAATTTTTTTTAAGTTTCCACAGATACACTCAAAAAAGAGGTAGTGTGCGAGTCATGTTGTGCAGACAGAACAGTTGGGATTTTGGTTGTGATGGAAACTACACACGTAACAAAACTGCATGGAATTATACAGACACACATACACAAATGAGTGCAGGGGAAAACTGGGGACTCTACCGAAGGTCTGTAGACCAGTCAACAGTATTATACCTGTGTCTGCTTCCTAGCCCTGTACCATTGTTATGTAAGCTGCTATTCTTGGGGGAAAGTTGGGGAAAGGTACATAGGCCTTTGAATTTGAAACTTCCTGTGGGTTTATCATTATTCCAAAATCACAAGTTTAAAGTTTTTTTTCTGAAAAAAAATCTAGAAGTGAGTTGGCTAGATAATCAAGAGTCTCTAAAGTGTGTGTATATATATATATATATATGTGTGTATATATATATATATATATGTATATATATATATACTAAAGATCCTTTGAAGGATCATATATATATATATGTATATATACTGAAGACCCATATATATGAAGATCCTTTGAGGCAGCAATGATGTCCTGAAAGGGGCCTCTTCACCAGGCTTTTAGATGAGAGGCCACTCTTCATGTGAGCTCATCAACTCCTGCTCAGCTGTGGGTCATCAATGCCCACTCTGGGCTGCTCCAAAGTCTTCCCACTAGAAATGGGGACTTGATACCTCCCAATGCTAATATTAGTAGGAATTGCGAATAGGCCTTGGGAAGCTGAGGAGAAAAGAAAGGCAATACCTGGAGATGTGGGGCTGGGTATATGCCTGCATATGTGTGTGCGTGTGCATGTGTGTGTGTGTGTGTGCACATGTGCACATGCACCCATATGTGCAAATAACGGGGGCAGGGGTTGCTTTTGCTTCAAATAACATTGCCAGCTGTTTATTTTCCCTAGGGTTGGCTCCAGGTAGATCACAGTGCTGCTTGGGCTTGCCCAACTTAGATTTGTTCCAAAGCTATGGACTGTCCTCCCACCCACTGGTCTTAAAGGAGTCTGAGGATGGAGTAAGGGTGGATCCATACTAGTCTTTGGTAGCCCATAGTTTAGGTGTGTGCGTTGTCATAAGGGAGCATTCCTGGTAAGTTGGAAAGTTGGGTTTCAGAGTCACATTGAGCCAGACTTGAATTCTACCCCATATGTTAACCCACAACTATAACTTTTCCCATTGGAGCATTAGAATAGTTGCGATCATAGCTCATATTTCTCCAGCTTCTTCTGTGTGTCAGGCACTGTACAAAGTGTTTACCTACCTTGGAATTTTCTTGGAGAACTAAATGAGCTTATGAATCTTAAATTACCTGGCCAAATACCTGTATCAAGAAGGTAATTAATAAACTTTGCACTTAAATTATTATTCCTATTATCATAATGTCCAAGAGGAAAAAGAAACACAGTTCTCAATGAGTTCAAACAACTCTGAAAATCGCACCAAACGCTCACTTTCAAATGTTGAAACATGGCTCATTCTGTTATGAGATTTCTATTCATTAAGTGTGCTCTGCACTAGACATTAGTCATGATCCCTGAAAATTTCAGCACAAAGAATCCACGTGTTTGCTGGCACGTATCTTGAAGTTGGATTTCTCCTCAAGATACTGTAAAGATTAAGTGCAACTCTTAGCGTTAGCAGTTTGGAAAACACAGCTATTTCCTTTCGTCTAACTATGCGATGATGCATCAGCCAAAGTAAATACAAGGACATAGTTAGGTAAGAATGCGAGGAACATCAGTGAGATGTAGTTTGGAAATAAATTAAATTCCTCAAGAAGGGTTTGGCTGAATTGTGGGGTAAAATGAGAAAAACGATCTGACTTTGATGTATAATCCTTGACATAAGAGAGGTAATTATCTAGAGGAATTTTGTAACAGAGGGCTGTTAAATTAGGATTCTAATCCTCTCAAGCAGATTTAGTGAATATAAATCCAGGGTGGGCTGACTTCTACATGCAAACTTTTTGTCCTTGCTTTTAACCTGAAGTTTCTGCTTCACACATTGAGGGTAGTGTTTTGGTCATGGTGGTGATGGTGGTGATGGTGGTGGTGATACTGGTGATGGTAGTGGTGTCGTGGTGGTGACAGTGGTGGTGATGGTGATGATTGCGATGATGGTGGTAATGGTGGTGGTGGTGGTGATAGGGATGATGGTGATGACGGTAGGATTGTGATGTGGTAGTGGTGGTGCCAGTGGTGATAATAGTAACGGTGGTGATGATACTGGTGGTGATGATGATAGTGACAGTTATGACGTTAGTGATGGCAGTGGTGGTGGTGAAGGTAGTATTGTGGTGGTGATGATGGTGGTGGTGGTAATGGTAGTGGTGGTCATGGTGATGATGCTGATGATAGTGTTGTCATGGTGATGGTGGCGGCAGTAGTGATTGTGATGATGATGGCATTGGTGATGGTGGTGGTGGTGGTGGTGGTGCTAATGGTTATGTTGTTGTTGGTGGTGGTGGCAGTGAAGGTAGAATTGTGGTGGTGATAGTCACAGTGTTGCAGGTAGAGGTAGTGGTGGTGTGTATACATGTATTATTTATAATCAGCCCCTTGGAATGAGACAAACATGCCTAATCCTCATTACAAAGGATGGTAATAGACAACTACACAGAGTATCAAGTTAAACAGGCAAAATCCAGACCTTTTCAAGCAGGTCTTCTCCCTGAAATATTCCACCCTTTCCCTACCTCTCCTGCCTTCTTCCCTCAAACTCTTAGTCTTTGAATTACCACATTCAATTTTGTATTTCAGTTTTTATGAAACTCAGCATATGTTTTCAAAGCCAATTGTGGCCAACTTGACTTGAGTTTGACTACTTCCCAATCTGGAGAGAAAGAAGATAAATGGCACTATCACATAAGGGCCTCTGTTTTCCAGGGGTTATGTGTCACTTTCTCCTGCAAAGGAGCAGGCGTGGTCTTTTGGGAGAATATTTGACATCAAACACATCTGTTTGAAGTTATTTTGAACATAGACGTTCCAAACCCTAAGTAAAATGGAAAAACTATTTTGTGTGGTTTTCAAAACAAGTAAAGTGGCCAAAAGCACTTATGTTTCTTAAGCCCAGAACAACCACTAGGGCCTTCAATCTTTCATTGAGTCTTTTCCAAATCAGTTACTTCTGGAATTTGGTCTCTTTAATATTCTTCCTCAGCTTTTCTCTCGGTGGAGTTGGAGGTCTATAAAGTCGCCCCAAACCTCTGCACCCAACTAAATTTATTGGTAAGTACGTGCCTCCTAATTTTTTTTAAGTTACATTTTAGGCCTTTGGGCCCAAAGAAAAAATACCTGGAAAGCAGGTAAGTCTCAGAATGCATTGAGCAGCCTAAAAAATAGTTCAAATGAGCTTCATTTCTGAGCTGAGGTTGTCATTAGCCAATGTTAAGCTTCAAAAATATATATAAATTCCAATAGTTCAGAGTGTAAGTTTATTGAAGTTTAGGTATAAGATGCTTAAAAGAGACTTAGAACTGCAACTGATTATCCCGTTCCATTTTTAGGAAAGACAAAAAATAAAATCAGAAGAAAATTCGCTAATGTTGGGGATTTTGTAAAAGGAATTTACAAGAAAATAGAAATAATCTTCCGGGGAATTTTCTGGTTTGTACATGATAAGCACAATCCCTCCTGCCTTGTGTTCCTCTATTATCAGGGCTTTAAGAAGAAAGCTGCTGCTCCAATCAGGAATCGCTGAGGTCTCACAAAACCTTCAACTGTGAAAAGGAAGTCTATGACTAGGTAGCAAATCCATCTTCACTCATTCATTTAATAAATGACTACTGGGGCCGGGCGCGGTGGCTCACGCCTGTAATCCCAGCACTTTGGGAGGCTGAGGCGGGTGGATCACGAGGTCAAGAGATTGAGACCATCCTGGTCAACATGGTGAAACCCCGTCTCTACTAAAAATACAAAAAAAAAAAAAAAAAAACAATAGAAAAAATTAGCTGGGCATGGTGGCACATGCCTGTAATCCCAGCTACTGGGGAGGCTGAGGCAGGAGAATTGCCTGAACCCAGAAGGCGGAGGTTGCACTCCAGCCTGGGTAACAAGAGCGAAACTCCATCTCAAAAAAAAAAAAAAAATGATTATTGAATGCCTATTGTGTTCTAGGGCCAGAGCTAGGGGCCGGGATAAAGTGATCCTTTTCTTCACAGAGCTGGGTCCCAGGGAGGTTTTGGTAGGCTCTCTCTTCTGCCTTGAGTTCTGGTCCTGAGCTGCTTACGGGGCAGCTCCACCTGGTACTGTGGGCTCAGCCTGCTGAAAGCGGGAATCATTCCCTCCTACATGTGCCTCTGCCTTTGCCTTGGATGTAACAGAAACTCATTAGAAGTAGCTTCAGAAAAATATGGTCTGCCACAAGGATACAGAGGGAACCCCGCAGAACCCAAGGACAGGAAGTGTAGTCAAGCCCCATAAGAGATGAGAAGCAGGAAATGAAAACCATCTACAACCTGGGCAGTCAGGTTCCCCACTCCCATCTCTGGCATCCCATAGCTTTTGTCCCTGCTTCTCTTTATTTCTCTGTGCCCCAGTCTCTATCTCTGTCTCCTTACTAGTTGGCCTAGGCTGCCATTACAAAATACCACAGACTAGGGGGCTTATATTTTCTTACGGTCCTAGGGGCTGGAAGTCCAAAATCAAGGTGTTGGCAGGGGTGGATTCTCTGAGGCCTCCCTCTTTGGCTTACAGATGGCCACCTCCTTGCTGTGTCCTCAAATGCCATGTCCATCCCTGGTATGTCTCTCTCTCTCTCTCTCTTTTTTTTTTTTTTTTTTTTTCGAGACAGGGTCTCACTCTGTCACCCAGGCTGGAGTCCCACAGTGCAACCTCAGCTCAATGCAACCTCTGCCCTAGGCTCAGGTGATCCTCCCGCCTGAGCCTCCCGAGTAGCTGGGACCACCGGCATGCGCCACCACACCAGGCTGATTTTTTAATATTTTTTGTAGAGATGGGATTTCACCACATTGCCCATTCTGTTCTCGAACTTCTGGACTCAAACAATCCTCCTGCCTCAGCCTCCCAAAGTGCTTGGATTACAGGTGTAAGCCACCTCACCCAGCCAGTATCTCTCTTCCTTTAGACACATAGCTCTTTTGAGTCAAGCCCTACCCTTATGACTGGATTTAACTTTAATTATCTCTTTAAAGGCCCAATCTCTACCCACAGATACATTGGAGATTAAAGTATGTGAATTTGAGGAAAACAAAATCCAGTCCCTAATCATGTCTCAGTCTGTCTCTGACTTTCTCTGTGTGTCTGTCTGTCTCTCTTTCTTTCTCTCTCGGGGCCATTTTTCTGTACTTCTCAATGCACAGAGAAAAAGACAACTTCTGCTCTGTTCCCAAAATTTGTGTCCTCCCGGTACAAGCTTTAACCAAGTCTGCTTAGTGATTCCAGTTTCAATTCCAAATTCTTAGGAGAGTAATCATACTGGCATAGTCCAGCTCTGGAGCTATGGAGCACTGCCCAGCTGTGTGACCTTAATCAGGAGGGTCACAGCCTGGTACAAACACAGTCACAGAGGCCTATTCACATGGCTAGGGCATGAGAGTGCTGAGGAGTGGCTTTATAGAAAAATCACCCAAATTCTTTGATACAGAAGAAATTTGGAAATATTATACCAGCCTACCTTCCCAGCCTCCCTCTGCATTCTCTGACCTGATGCTAATCTTCCGGCCACTCTTGAGAAAAATCACATGCTCCCATGGCTCCTCACATGGTCCCACTCACCCATCTTCTGAGCCCCTGGTGAGACCATCTTCCCAGACTCAGCTGAGGAATTGTTCCTCTAATGAAGTCTTCCAGAATGTTCCAGGTACTTCTGGAACATTATGAAACTCAGCATGTTTTCAAATGGTGGTGGTGGCAGTGGTGGTGGTGAAGGTAGTATGTTAACATGATTATATTTCTTTCTCATTAGCTTATGTATCTTATGTAGTTGATTGGTCCACATTATTAGCAGTAGCTATGTCTTATAAAGTCACTGGAAACACTGAATTAGCAAATACAGAAGCATGGCTCCTAGGGGAACTGCAGGGTTAGGTTCCTACAAGCTCTTGGCCACAACATTTTCATCAGCTGATCAATATATAATCTTGTCTTACCTGTGTTTCTGTTTCAGGATATCTTATGCAATATATATTGTTGATTCATTAACATTGAACTTACAGCCAATAGCACCACAGTTCTGAACAATGAAGCATCTGAATAATGCTTCTGTCACACACATATTGCCTTCCTGAGAAAACCACAGCTTTCTTGTTCTCAGAAATGCTAGCTAGCACTCAGTACAATGCCTGGAGGCCATCTTAAACAGCAACATTACCAACAAAAGCACAAAAATGTAAAAAACACAGCACCAGATAGATTGCAAGAAGAATACTAACAGTATAAAGAGGCAGAGAATCACCTTGTTCCACCTTAGCTAGGTACCTGTGTGTTCAGAGAGTCCATTTTCACATTACTCTGCACATGCACACGTCCACAAATGACCACAAAAGTGCTAAAAGTATTGATTTTGGAGTTGCAAATAAATTTTTGCCAGTGGGTAAATTTATAAATACAAAATCCACAAATAATGAGAAATTAATAATCTAAAAATAACCTAAAATACTATATTATAATTTTTTTTGTGGTTTAAACTTTTCTTTTTATTTATTTATTTCTTTTTATTATTGCATTTTAGGTTTTGGGGTACATGTGAAGAACATGCAAGATTATTGCATAGGTACACACATGGCAGTGTGATTTGCTGCCTTCCTCCCCATCACCTATATCTGGCATTTCTCTCCATGCTATCTCTCCCCAACTCCCCACCCCGCACTGTCCCTCCCCTATTTCCCCCCAACAGACCCCAGTGTGTGATGCTTCCCTCCCTGTGTCCATGTGTTCTCATTGTTCAACACCTGCCTATGAGTGAGAACATGCGGTGTTTGATTTAATAGATTAATATTTAATAGATGCCGGGGATGGAGAGTGTAGCTCAGAGTAAATTAATCAACATTCCCATCCTTAGGTCAACAGTTTAGACGAGAGCATATGACTCAATTTGGGCCAACATGTTAATAAGAAATCCAAATTAAAATGACATAAACAATAAAGAAACTTGATTTGTCTCACACCAAAAATCTACATCTAAGTCAATTTCAGAGATGCTTGATTCTGCAATTTAGGAATGTTATTAAGGACCGGATTTCCTTTCAACTTTCAATTCTGTCATCTTCATGTTCTTAGCAAGTTGGGGTTTATCATATGTGAACTGAACAATATCCAGCAGAAAGAAAAAAATCATTTCTTTCTCTTTTACTTTTTTTAAAAGTGAAGAAGGGTTTCCTACAAATCCCTCCACAGATTTCTACTCTGTTCACTCCACATTGGCCAGAATTGCATTACATGGTCATGACTAAATCATGGCTTGGGTCAATGAATATTTTTTCCATGGAGCTGGGACCTACAACTCCCCGCAGCACAAAGAATGTGAGAAGCTGAGCCAAATCAAAGTCTTTTAGCAAGGATGAAAAGGAGGACCAGCTTTTGTGCAGGAACCAACAATGTCTGTGACTCTGCGTGATACCATTAAATATTACTCCAGGCTGAAACAGCTCATACATGTTATCTTTAAACCATTTTATGTAATTGCATGAGTTGATGTGTGACAAGGCTTTGAAAAGTTGATGTGTGCATTCATAGGTGTTTTCATCAGGTGGATGTTAGAGGTGGGGGGAGGGGTATTCCAGGCCTAAGGGACAGTATGCACAAAGGTACAGAGACTTAAAACAGAAAAGCATATTCAAGGAAAATTTCAAGCTCTAAAGGCTAGCATACGTGCCTGGGGTAAAGAATTCAAGTGGAGAGCAGAGATAGAAGTGGCCACAGTCATAGGCAGGGCTAAATAACAAAAACCTTTGGGCACTCTTCTAAGCAACTGAGACATAAGAGTGCCATGTTGGATGAGCATTTTAGAAAAATGATGCTGGTAGTGATGTGGAAGAGAAGTATGCCTGGAGGCTGGAAGATGAGAGAGGAAGGTTGGAGGTAAGAGGATGAGGAATGCAGGTAGAGGCACAGAGAGATTTGAGGACTATCTAGTAGGTGGAAGTGACAGAACTTGATGGAGGATGAAATAGAATGACCTGGAGCTGCCTGACGTGGGAAGCAGATTTTTTTACAAAAGGAGAAGTGAGATTTTGTTTTAATCTATTTTTGTTCTAGTAAATTGGACTAAAAGCACTGATCTGAGCCTGTGCTCCAGTGAAAGATTTCATCATGACTGGCAGTACATCATTGGACTCAGTACAAAATTCTTGAAAAAATTGTGAGGTTTAACTCTGAATGTCTCCAATGTTACCTTCCAGTGTTGTGCTATTCTCACCTTGAGGAGGCACGTATACAATTAGTCAATTTCTATTTTTTAGCATTTACTCTGTTCCCACATCTTACAGTGTGGCACTTAACACACAAAACCAAGTCTCTCAGGCTGAGAATTGTGGTAGATTGTCTGCCAAGATGGTAGGCAAAGTTCCTCCTGTCTCTGAATGCACACACATACACTTCTCTCATCAAGAGGCGGCACCTATTTTCCTCTTCTGGGATTATGGCATTAGGACTCACTATGATAAACAGAATGCAGCAGCCTAGACCGTAAGAGGCACTGCAGCTTCCATGCTTGCTGTCTTGAAGTCCTGGGCTATCATATTAAGAAGTTCAAGGGCCAGGTGTGGTGGCTCACACCTGCAAGATCACCTGAGGTCAGGAGTTCAAGACCAGCCTGGTCCACATGGTGAAACGCTGTCTCTACTGAAAATACAAAAATTAGCTGGGTGTGGTGGTGCACGCCTATAATCCCAGCTATTTGGGAGGCTGAGGCAGGAGAATCACTTGAACCCAGGAGGTGGAGGCTGCAGTGAGCCAAGATTGTGCCACTGCATTCTAGCCTGGGCAACAAGAACGAGACTCCATCTCAAAAAAAAAAAAAGGTCAAGGACCCTGCCAAAGCGACATCATGGAGAGAGAAGATCAGCCAAGAACAACAGACCAAAATTGTTCCAACTGTCCATCCGAGGTGCCAGCCATGTAGGTGAGGCTAACTTGAATCACCCGGCTCCAGTCAAGCCTTCAGATGACTGTGCTTCATGAATGACCTCAGGGGAGACAGCGGAAGTACTACCTGGGTCTCAGCTGAGCTGATATCATATTGCAGAATCGTAGGCAAATAAATCATTATTATTTTAAGTAATTTAATGTTGAAGTGGTTTATTATAGAATGATAAATACCTGGTCAAGAAAATTAACTTTCAATGTGGTAAAGCTTAGATTTTAAAAACTAACTGCAAACTTAGTTGCTTTTTTTCCTAAATAAAATCAGAAGGAGGGCAAGACCTATTAGAAATGAACTAGTTCATCAGCCTACACTAATCTATTTAGTACCTACTGTATGCCAAACATGAGATGGTTATTCTAAAACACAAAAAGCAGAAGGCATGGAGCTTACAACTTAGTGAATGAAGGAGACCGTATTTATACAAAAACACAGCACACAACATGATAATTGGTAATGGTAAAATCTAGGCATCAGGGCAGTTGAATGTGGTGTATATTTCAGGCAGACACATCACAGTGTTCCAGGTAGATGGTTGTTAGTGGACAAAAAGGCTTTCTGCCCGATGTGCTAGATGTCAGTACTATGACAGTTTTTGAGAAAAGATTCTGTGAGTCAACTAACAAGGAGACAGGAGTCCAACTCAAATTTGTCTGTCTGCTGATGTCAAGGCGGTTATTTTATTAGAAAAAGCTTAGGGAGTGGTTTCTGGGATTAGTAGGTGATTGGTGGAAGGAAAGAGGAGATCTGAAGGTCCCCAGGTATGCACAGTTATCTCTTCCTGCATCCAAATTGGCACATACAAATTTGAGGGGAGTTTGTATGAGATGTATGGTGGAAATTTGGGCTGTTAGGTCAGCAAGTTCATTCTGCACAGACTCCAGTTGGCTATTTTGGTTCCAACCAACTTCAGCTGGTTTTGTTATCTCACAAGTGGAGGGAAGCCGGGCACAGTGGCTCACGTTTGTAATCCCCGCACTCTGAGAGGTCGAGGTGGGTGCGTCGCTTGAGGTCAGGAGTTCAAGACCAGCCTGGCCAACATGGTGAAACCCCATCTCTACTAAAAAATACAAAAAATTAGCTGGGCGTGGTGGAGTGTGCTTGTAATCCCAGTTACTTGGGAGGCTGAGGCAGGATTATTGCTTGAACCTGGGAGGCGGAGGTTGCAGTGAGCTGAGGTTCAGCCACTGCACTGCAGCCTTGGCAACAGAGTGAGACTCTGTCTCAAAACAAAACAAAACAAAAACAAAACAAAAGTGGAAGGAATTTCAGTGTGAATTTATTTGCTATCCTGTAAGCTCAAAAAGTTGTTAGTCACTGTTTGTTGTTGTTGTTGTTGCTTTACTCTATGGGAACAGTTTCTAGGTAATCAGGGAAGTCGCTAATCTATTAGAGAGTTAAAGGACAGGCCTCCTGGGCTCCATTTATTTAAACCACACAATAGTCAGGTCTGGACTCTGCCACCCTTTATAAATGGGACCAAGGTTAATTGGTCCCATTGGACCAGTTGAGACTTCTGTTGATGCCAATA
>NW_016107546.1:5295741-5301690 GCF_001604975.1 Cebus imitator | reverse complement strand
AAAGAAAGAAATTAAGTCCATAAGTAACCTGTAAATAGATTCGCAGTTCCAGAAAGTAGGCCAAGGCGTCTCATCAGACCGAGCCTCTGCCCCATTTCAAAGCTTTCGTATGAAGCTACAGTGATCAAGGCAGCATAGAACTGATGTTAGGGTTCACATGGATCAACAGAAAAGAATACAAAGGCAAGAAATACACCTTTACGTTTCCAGACAATGTTGCCAAAGTAACTCGATGATGAAAGGGTAGCTTTTCAGCAAATGGTGCTGGGACAATTAGATATCCACGTGCAAAAACAACAACAAAAAACTTATACTCTCACCTCATATCATGCACAAAACACTCAAAATGGAACATCAACTTTTTTTTTTTTTTTAGATAGAGTCTCGTTCTCTCTCCCAAGATGGAATGCAGTGGCACAATCTCAGCTCACTGCAATCTCCACCTCCCAGTTCAAGGAATTCTCCTGCCTCAGTCTCTCAAGTAGCTTGGATTATAGGTATGCACTACCACCCACAGCTAATTTTTTTGTATTTTTAGTAGACATGAGGTTCCACCGTGTTGGCCAGGTTGGTCTCAAACTCCTGACCTCAGGTCATCCACCTGCCTCAGCCTCCCAAAGTGCTGGGATTCCAGGTGTGAGCCACTGCACCTGGCTGACTCTTAGCAATTCTGAAACATATACTACATTATTATTACCTATATTCGCCATGCTGTGCAACATATCTAAAACAAAAACCCTTATTCCTTGTAAGATTTTGTAGCTTTTGACCATTATTTCCCCATTCCCCACATAATCCAGTTTTTAAATGGGTGAATTATTTCAATTGGTGTTTCACCAGAGAAAAAATGTGAATGGCTAATAAACACACGAGAAGCAATGCAAACTCTCTAGAATGGCTGTAATCTGAAAAGGAGAGATGATACCAACGACCTATATACTCTAACACAGAAACATTAAGCTAACGGAGAAAAGCCAGACAGAAAAGACTATGTATTATGTGATTCTATTTGTATGAAATGTACAGAAATGGCAAATCTGCAGATTCAGAAACATTAACAGTTGCCCAGGACTGGAGTAGAAGCAAGGACTGCAAATGAGCACAAGAGAAATTTCTGGAGTGATGAAAACATCCTAAAACTAGATTGCAGTGATAGCTCCACAACTTTATAAATTTGCTAAAAAAAAATTATTTAATCATGGCCAGGCATGGTGGCTCAGGCCTGTAAACCCAGCACTTTGGGAGGCTGAGGCGGGCAGATCACGAAGTCAGCAGTTTGAGACCAGCCTGATCAGCATGGTGAAACTCGGTCTCTACTAAAAATACAAAAATTAGCTGGGCATGGTGTCATGCGCCTGTAATCCCAGCTACTCAGGAGGCTGAGGCAGAAGAATGGCTTGAACTGGGGAGATGGAGGTTGCAGTGAGCCGAGATCATGCCGCTGCACTCCAGCCTGGGTGACAGAGCTAGACTCCATCTTAAAAAAAATTATTGAATTGTACATTTGTACAGACAGTTCTCAACTTATTAATGGTTCACGTTATGATTCTTTTGACTTGAGGATGGCTCAAAGGCAATATGCATTCAGTAGAAATCATGCTTTGCATGCCCATATAACCCTTCTGCTTTTCAGTTTCAGCACAGTATTCAATAAGTTACATGAGATATGCAACACTTTATAATAAAATAGGCTTTGTGTTGGATGATTTTGCCCAACTATAGGTTAAATGTAAGTGTTCTGAGCATGTTTAAGGTAGGCTGGGCTGAGGTAGATTCGCTATATTTAATATATTTCCAACCTAATGATACTTTCAACTTACAATGGGTCTATCAGGACATAACTCCATTATAAATTGTAGATCGTCTGTAATGTGTGGATTTTTATGGTGAGTTATATTTCAATAAAGCTGTTTTTTAAAAACGGGAAAAATGAATGATGGGGAAAAAACTTGTGAGCCGTGAGCACATGACGAATGAGTCAGCTCCTATGAACAGTGCACTGTGAAGCGTTCAGCCAGGTATGAATCACAGCAGTGATGATGATGAGGAGGAGGAGGATGATTCAGGGTGTGGTGTTTGCAGAAAATAACACAAGGAATGGACTCATTTAAGGTGATGTTGACAGCTGAAGGAATTTGGGTTTGGTATAAAGGACATAAAAAGCTTTCAAAAGGTTTTAATGGTTGTTAAATTCTACAAAGTTTAAAACACTAGTACCTATTCTGGAAAAGGGAAAGCTATGGAGACAGAAAAAAAGATCAGTGGTTGCCAGGGATCAAGGGAAGGGCGGGATGAATAGGCAGAACACCGAGGATTTTTACGGCAGTGAGACTACTCTGCAAGATGTTATATATCATACATATGTCCAGACTCATAGATGTCTAACAGGAGTGAACCCCAACATAAACTCTGAACTCAGGGTATAAACAGTGTATCATTGCAGGGTCACCAATTGTAACAGATGTGCCACAGTCCTGGGGGATATCTATAGTGAGGGAGGCTGTGCATGCGTGGGAACTGGCAGTGTATGGGACCTTTCTGTGCCTGCCACTCAATTTTGTTGTGAACCTAAAACTGCCCTAAAAAAAATAAGGTTTATTAAAAAAATAAAATATAGATGGAATAAATACCTAAATCTCAATGCTGTCATCCTGCCCCTGAATGGCAGTCACAAGAGCAGGTAGTCACCTGCTCCTGAATGGTAGTCACAATTGTCATGATCTCACTTGCACAAGCAGGCAGTCTTTGTGGTTATTATTTGGGATTAGTCTTCACTCTGACTTCTTGACTTACTACACACAATAGCTTAGTCCGTGGATGCACAGGGAAATCTCAAGCATGTAGACGGTCTTGAGAACTCAAGAAGTGTCTAGGCCTCCAAATAGCCCACCACTGATATGTCTCCCCATATCCCTGCTCAGAATCCCTTCTTGCTCTCAGGTCAGCCCCGTGGGTCTCAGGGACAGTGAACTAGGCTGGCTGAAGGCAGAAAAATATGGCCATTTTGGAGCCGTGGTATTGAAACAGCTATCGACAAGGAAAAGTTAAATGATTCCATTTAGCTTGCTTGTTTATGAAATTACTGTGTAAAAATATGCATTCTTGAGAACAGAATTTACCTTTTGCTCTCTCAGTATTTTTATGAAATCTCCCCTGCAAGCAGGTCAGCAAGCCTGCATCACAGAGCCACAGCCGCACGTGTCGCCTCATGCCCATTTCTCGCCCACCTTTGTGAAGGCCTACTCCAGGTGGTAAGCACAGATACCCCTTTATTACAGGGCTGGCTAGGACAAAGGAAGGAAGCACCTGGAAAGCCCAGTCCATAGGGTCAGTGGTTATGCCACACCAACGAGCCAATGGGCCCATCAGGAGGGAAGACAGTGCAGGCATTCCAAGCTGTCTCTTATCTGGCTGCTGGTTCATGGTTTACCTCCCACTGCACACATAGATTTTAATTAAAGTAAAAGCTAAATTTGTTATGAGCTAACCAAAGCATGTTTCTGAACTGCATTCAGTGCTGGAGTGGAGCGTATGGCCTCTGGCCTGGACTCGTTGAGAAGATTGTGTGCTGTGTTCTGGGAGGGCAGGGAAGAGAGGACAATGTGCCTAGCACTGAGAAGGGGCCAGGGACTGTGAGGTCTTCCCCATGCCAGTGTTCTGGGATGGTGGCATGCCATTGGGGTAGCTGAATGTCATGCCTGAAGAGGCCAGGCCCTGAGCCCAGTCTCTCAGCCTCTAGAAAGGTGACCATGCTTTGGTAGCCACAGAATTCATGTCCACTGAACGTAGGACCTCAAGTGGAGACCAGAGTGGTCTCTCTGGTGCTTTGGGTCTTTGTGAAATCCAGTCTCCTTTGAGAAATACTTGGCATACCAATTAGGATGGTTACTATCCAAACAAAAACATAAAACATCACAAGTGCGGGTGAAGATGTAGGTATCGGAACCCTCGCGCAGTGCCAGTGAGAATGTAAAATGGTGCAACCACTGTGGAAAACGGTATGGCAGTTCCTAAAAAAGTTAAACTTAAAATTACCGTACAACCCAGCACTGCTTCCCCTAGACATACACACAGAAGGATGGAAAGCAAGAACTCAAACAGACATTTGCAAGCCCATGTCCATACTGACCATAGCCAAAAAGTGGAAGCAACCATGACCATCAACAGATGGATGGAGAAACTAACATGAATAATCCCTACAACAGAATGTTACTCTGCTGTCAAAAGAAAGGGAATTCTGACACATGCTACATGAATCAACATTGATGGCATGTGCTCAGTGAAATGAGCCTGCCACAAACGGACAAATACTGTAGGGTTACACTTAGGTAAGGCACCTAAAGTAGTTAAAGTCATAGAGGGTAGAACGGGTATTACCAGGCGCCAAGGAAGCAGAGAGTGGAGTACAGAGTTTCAGTTTAGGAAAATGAAAGCGTTCTGGAGATGGGCAGTGGTGGCGGTTGCAAGACATTATGGATATCCACTTAAAAGTGGTGAAAATGGTAAACTTAATGTTGTATTTTACCACAATTAAAAAAATAAAATATATAAAAATGAAAACACCTTGGTCACAGCCCCATGAATGGCTGAGATGGATTTCCCACCAGCTCAGCAGGGGAAGGGCTCAGAGTCAGATTTGATTTGATTTGATATTATGTGAAAGGAGGAGAGAAGAGCAGCCTTTGTGTGGTCAGGTTCACACCTGTTACAAAGCTAAGGTCCCAGTAACCATGCCAGGCCCTGCACCCTGACATGATTTGGATCTGGGTCACCGCCCAAATCTACTGTTGAATTGTAATCCTCAGTGTCAGGGGAAGGGGACTGGTGGGAGGTAACTAGATCACGAAGGGCGGGTGGGGGCGCAGACTTCCCCTTTGCTGTTCTCATGATAGTGAGTTCTCACCAGATCTGGTTGTTTAAAAGTACAGGCTGGGGGCGGTGGCTCATGCCTGTAATCCCAGCACTTTGGGAAGCTAAGTTGGGCAGATAACCTGAGGTCAGGAGCTCAAGACCAGCCTGGCCAATATAGTGAAACCCTGTCTCTACTAAAAATACAAAAATTAGCTGGACGTGCTGGGACACGCCTATAATCCCAGCTACTCAGGAGGCTGAGGGATGAGAATCGCTTGAATCTCAGAGGCCGAAGTTGCAGTGAACTGAGATCACTCTGCTGTAGGACTCCAGCCTGGGCGACAGAGTGAGACTCTGTCTTGGGGAAAAAGAAAGTGTGTGGCATGTCCTACTTCACTCTCTTCCTACTGCTCCAGCCATGTGGGACATGCCGGCTTCCCGTCTGCCTTCCGCCACCATTGAAAGTTTCCTGAGGCCGGAGTTTGAAATCAGCCTGGGCAACATGGTGAGACCCTATTACTACCAAAAATACAAAAAAACAGCTGGGCATGGTGGTGTGTGCCTGTGGTTCCAGATACTCGGGAGGTTGAGGTGGGAGAATTGCTTGAGCCTGGCGGGGTGGAGGCTTCAGTGAGCTGAGATCACACCACTGCTTTCCAGCCTGGGCAATAAGAGTGAGACCCTATCTCAAATAAATAAATAAATAAATAAATAAATAAGAAAGTTTCCTGAGGCCTCTCCAGCCATTCTTGCTGTACAGCCTATAAAACCGTGAGCCAATTAAACCTCTTTCTTTATAAATTACCCACTCTTGCATAGTTCTTTACAGCAAGGCAAGAATGGACTAATACATACCCTCTTCAGCACTCCCTGACCCCTTGCCTGAGCCCCTCTCATCCCAGGGGTGGGGCTGGATGGGAGGGAGGCAGGCAGGAAGAAAGGATATCTTTTTCATTCATTACATTGGCATAACTTCTTTTTGAAGTTGAAAGCTTAATGATTTGTTTTCTAGGTCACCTCAAAATGTCCCCAAGCCATTGCCAGAACTGCTCAATGAGGGTCATTCTTCTCCTTTTTTTTTTTTTCCTTTTTTTTTTT
>NW_016107546.1:5284705-5294776 GCF_001604975.1 Cebus imitator | reverse complement strand
CAGCTAATTTTTTGTATTTTTAGTAGAGACAGGGTTTCACCATGTTGACCAGGATGGTCTCGATCTCTTGACCTCGTGATCCACCCGCCTCGGCCTCCCAAAGTGCTGGGACCAGCTAAGTCTTTTGCAGTTCCAGGCTGCTGAACTTGCTCCCCTCTTTGGGCGTTGAAGGAAGTTTGCAAAGCGTGTCTGTCTGAACATTCTCATTGCTTGATGGACTTCATCGCAAGAGCCGGATGTCTTCCAAGCTGATGGCTTATTCAAAGCAAAAGTCTAGTTTTCCCAGTGAAATTTTTATGGTCGGGCATAAGGCTGATCTTATCAAAAGGCTTTGTCAGCACACAGTCTCTGGATTTACATAGGGGCCTCTCGAGAAAGCCACATGGTGTCAAGACAAGGCTGGACTGCAGCCTCTCTTTTGGTAACCAGATTGATATATAATACCCTTCCTGGTTTTGTTTTTCAACTTAAATTATATATTCCCCAAGTCCCCTGCTGAATTCATAAATTCAATCAGGGTTGGGGTGTTCAACTTTGAATAACACTGCTCTGCTCTGTGAAACTCTAGCAGGCTTTGTCTGGGACCTAGACCCATTGTTCTTGCTTAGCAATAATGGTCTGATTCTCCCATTAAACACATTAGCTTGATAAAGGGCCAAGAAGTGCACACTCAAGAATCTGAAATGACCCCTTTCCTACTCAAGGCCCTGGTATGGTCACCTATCTGCAGGAGATGGAAAGGGGCTGGCTTCTATTTCTGTGGTCTCCCCAACGAGCAAACTTTTTATGTTTACTTTGATGTAGAAATAAAAAGGCATTTCTATATCAACGATGCTTTAGCATGAGCATTTAGCATGAACATTTTGTGTCTGCCCAGGAATTTCCAAACTTTGATGCCATTACAGGTCTAGGAGAACATCACTGACACAAGTGAGCCAGGGAGCACAGGTGGGAGCACGTAGCACAAACTGAGCACCGGCGGAGCACCAAGCCCAGCCGCCTCCCGCCCCCCTCCACCCATCCCACCTAGAGCCCACTGCATCAGCCCAGAGGATAAGCCATTTTGCAGCAAAACGTCATCACTGATAGAACCAGCTCCTCAGGCACCCTCATTCCTGGAGAGGCACTTGACCGGGCAGAGCCTGAAGCAGAGTTTCCAGGAAGATAAGGACGACGACTTCCCTAGGAGCTGCAGACGGACGTCTCACTCATGCGTTTCTGCAAATTAAGGTGGGGCCTTAGGGAAAGAGCAAAAGAGCTTCCCAAGCTGCCTGAGCCAAGGACACAGACTAAGGGCCGTGTGCACAAACTGCACGGGATTCCAAAAATATACACTCACCGTGTCCTTGCTGGGCCCATCTTAGCCTGCCCCAGCCTGAGACAGAGGGTGGCACAGGGCAGGGGAGCTGGGAAAGACTGGATGGGGAGCTCCAATCCCCGCCCTCCAAGGCCTTCCCGCCAACTCTCAGTTTCTTTTTCTGAGACTGAGTTTCGCTCTTGTCGCCCAGACTGGAGCGCAATGGCATGATCTCAGCTCACTGCAACCTCCGCCTCCCGCATTCAAGTGATTCTCCTGTCACAGCCTCCCGTGTAGCTGGGATTCCAGGCACCTGCTACCACTCCCAGCTAATTTTTGTATTTTTTAATAGTGAAGGGGTTTCACTGTGTTGGCCAAGCTTGTCCTGAACTCCTGACCTCAGGTGATCCACCTGCCTCGGCCTCCCAAAGTGCTGGGATTACAGGCATTGGCCACTGCCTGGCCAGTTTCTTTTGGGCTCCTCTCTTCCTTGGGATTAGCCTCAGCTCTCACGCACAGGCAGATGGAGGCTAATTCTCTGCCATTTCTAGCTGTGGATCCTGGGCAACATTCACTATATGGTGCTTTACTTTGTCTGCAAAATGGGCCTCATTGCCCATCGTCGGGTTGTTGAGTGGGTTGTATGAGTGATCAAAGAGCCCAGGGCATGGGATTATTATTACTGTACTTTCCGGGACTGCAGGGTCGCCCCTCACGCCATCAGCTCATCTGAGAAGAACCAAAGCCTAGCTGTCCCCAAATGGCCTCTGGAGCCAGGCCAGCATGTGGGCCCTCCCTGGCGGTCATGCCTCACCATCCAGCGCCAAGGGACCTCTTGCCTCTTCCCACTAATAGAAAGAAATGCTGTGCAGCCACTGGCCTCTGTCTGAGCACAGGAGACACCAAATGGGAGGGTCTTGGCAAGGGGAGAGGGAACTTGGCTCCCTTCACACACCATACTCCTCTCCTCTGGAATGCAGGGAGGGAGGCTGGAGTTCTGCATGTGGTGGCCCTGAAACTAAATGCTTTTTATTTTATGTAGTCAGCCAAAGCCAACAGGACACTTACCCACCAAAGACCAGCCTCCCCGTTCTATGCATGAAGGCCAGGTTTCCCAAAGTCATGCTTAGGGGTCCCTAGGAAAAAAGTTTCATCTTGAATTGGTTCTAATCTCCCAGGCTGTGAGTTCATTGAAGAGAAAGATTAATTTTTAATTTATTAATTTATTAAAATTTGTTTTGAGATGGAGTTTCGCTCTTATTGCCCAGGCCGGAGTCCAATGGCACTATCTCAGCTCAACGCAACCTCCGCCTCCCATATTCAAGTGATTCTCCTGCGTCAGCCTCCCGATTAGCTGGAATTACAGGCCTGTGCCACCATGCCCGGCTAATTTTGTATTTTTAGTAGAGACGGTGTTTCTTTATGTTGGTCAGGCTGTTCTTGAACTCCTGACCTCAGATGATCCACCAGCTTCAGCTTCCCAAAGTACTGGGATTACAGGCCTGAGCCATCCTACCCGACTGATTAATTAATCTATTAATGTTTTTAGAGATGGCGTCTCATTATGTTGTCCAGGCTAGAGTGCATTGGCATTCACAGGCGATCATGTTGCGATCATAGTGCACCACAGCCTCAAACTCCTGAGCTCAAGCGATCCTTTCTCTGACTCCTGGGCTCAAGCAAGCCTCCCAAATAGCCCTGAGACTGTAAGCACACACCACTGCACCCAGCTCTGCACTATTAATTTTTATATCTATAGAGTCAGGCAGCCTCTGATGCATAGTAACCATGTAATAAATATTGAATCAGTAAATGTGAATGGACACATGCACACATAGACACATGAGTACATATAAATCTCAGCTTCTTGATCTCATTTTCCTAAGCAATGTTGACAGCCTTGACAGCTTTTAATAAACTGATTAACATCAAAGCCTTGATTTTCCCATCCATGAAGTGGGGCTAAAAGATACCACAATTGACTTCAGAATTCAGTCTCCTTCAAAATTTCAAACTAAGCCTGTCACCCCATTAGTGCATCACAAAGCCAATTGAATGAACTGCGACCAACATTTTTTAAATGAGGTAGAAAATAAAAGGACCTATCAGAAAATATGATTGGAAATATCAGAGTCGATCGTGCGGAGGAAAGTAACGTAGGTTGCTATTTTGTGAAGCTTTTGCTTTGGTTACATATATGAGTATGTGCTGGGTTGGAATATAAAATGTCCATTGCAATTATTAAAGAATAAAAAAAATTCCTCAATTAGTTAGTTACATTCTTATTAGCAAGAATTGTAAAATAAGTAAGATACTAAAAAAAAAAAAAAAAAAAGTTAATTTTTAAAAAAAAAAATAAAAAAAAAAAAAAAAAAAAAAAAAAAAAAGGCGTGAAAGTCACAGTCCTCTAGCAGTGTGCCCGGCCAGCTCTAAGGATGGGACACGGGGCCGTGCCTCACTTTGTGGAGCCCGGCTATGCCCTGGGATGGCAGAAGCATTTTTCCCAGATCTGTGGAGTGGCTACTGCTGTGTTGCAGCCCTTCTGGGATGCGTTTGCTTTTTCACGATGCAAAGCTTTTACCTAAAACACAAGCCCTGAGTGGAAAGTCCAGACTCATGGAAGTCTGACATTTATTATTTGAAGGTAAAGAAACCACAATTAGGACTAAATTGGTTTCTTCTCAGGGGATGCATAAACACATTGCCCAGAACCTTTTATAAAACATTGCAGGCAGGCCCTGTAGTTCCCGTGTGAACATCCTGGATCCAAAGGCTTATCTTGGAAGGAGAAAAGCTGAGGCTTGGAATGACAGAATCCTGAGCTCTTGGAGTAAGAAGGACCTTAGGAGTCAGTGACCAGCCCCATGCATAAGTCCCCTTTGCCAGGTCACTCCCTGAACCAGGGATTTCTGCTTCCTGCCAGTACAAAACTCCTCTTATGTCACTTTCAGTCATTGATCCTAAAAGCCAAAGAGAAAAGAACTCTGCTCCCATATACCCTCAATTGAGTCATCCTAAAGAATCGTTCACTTTTGGCCTGGCGTGGTGGCTCATGCCTGTAATCCCAGCACTTTGGGAGGCCAAGGTAGGCGAATCATGAGGTCAAGAGATCGAGACCATCCTGGCCAACATAGTGAAACCCCATCTCTACTAAAGTACAAAAATTAGCTGGGCGTGGTGGCATGTGCCTGTAATCCAAGCCAGTCGGGCGGCTAAGGCAGGAGAATTGCTTAAAGCTGGTAGGCAGAGGTTGCAGTGAGCCGAGATCGTGCCACTGCACTCCAGCCTGGTGCCTGGTGAAAGGGTGAGACTCTGTCTCAAAAAAAAAAAGGGGGGGGAAGGATCAAAGATGGCCAAATAGGAACAGCTCTGGATTTCAGTTCCCAGCGAAAATGCAGAGGGTGAGGGATCACCGCATTTCCAAACGAATTTGTACTGCCCACAGACCAGGAGATTCTCGGGCGGAAAAGCGACATGAGTCTCCAGCTTGGCTATTTCAGCTGGAGCAGTGGCTCTCTGCACAAAAACTCACACAAATCCAGGCACCGTTTCAACTAGAAACTGGAACGCCTGTGAGACAGTGTTGCCTGTTCAACTGAAAAAAAGGGGGCTGAAACAGGGAGCCAGGTGATCTGGCTCGGCCGATCCCACCCCCACAAAGACCAGCAATCTGAAATGCTCTGGATTAAAAGTTTCACAGCAAGCACAGCTGGATCCTGGATGGTCCAGCTCTGTGGTGGTGAGGGTGTCCGCCATTACCAAGGCAGTCCGCCACTACCGAGACAGTCTGCCATTACTGAGGCGGTCCACCATTACTGAGGCAGTCTGCCATTACGGAGGCAATCCGCCATTACAGAGACAGTCTGCCTTTGCTGAGGCAGTTTTAACTATACTTCTATAAATAAAACCACAAGGAAATTCACACAGGAGCTGGGCAGAACCCATGGCAGCTCAGCAATGCCTCTGCTGGCAGACTGTGACTAGGCTACCTCCTCACTGGGCAGGAAATCTCTTTAAAAAGGCAGCAGAATGACAAGAACTTATAAATAAAGCCCCACCTTCCAGGATAGAGCACCTGGGATAAAACAGTGGTTATGAGTTCCACCGCAGCAGACTTAAATGTACCTGCCCAGCAGCTCTGAACAGAACAACTGGAGCTCACAGCTCAGCACTTGAGCTCCTATAAGGGACAGACTGTTTCCTCAAGCAGCTCCCCAACCCCCATATAACCAAAGAGACACCTCATAAAGGAGATCACAGGCTGACATCTGGTGGGTATTCATTCTCCTGGGACAAAGATAACAGAGAAGAAACTGGCAGCAACTCTTACTGTTCTGCAGCCGTTGCAGGTGATCCCCAGGCAACTGGGGTCTGGACTGGACCTCCAGCAGTCCTACAGCAGGGGGACCTGACTGTTAGAAGGAAAACTAAGAAACAGAAAGAAATAACTTCATCAGCAACGAAAAGAACATCCACTCAGAGACCCCATCTGAAAGTCACCAACCACAAAGACCACAGGTAGATAAATCCACAAAGGTGGGAAGAAACCAGTGCAAAAAGGATGAAAATACCCAAAACCAGAACGCCTTTCCTCCTCCAAGGGATTACACCTCCTCACTAGCATGAGAACAATGCTGGATGGAGAATGAGTCTGATGAATTGATAGAAACAAGCTTCAGAAGATGGGTAATAAGAAACTTCTCTGAGCTAAAAGATCATGTTCTAACCCAATGCAAAGAAATTAAGAACCTTGAAAAAAGGTTTGACGAAATGCTAACAAGAATAAACAACTTAGAGAGGAATATAAATGAATTGATGGAACTGAAAAACACAACACGAGAACTTCATGAAGCATACACAAGTTTCCAAAGCTGAATTGACCAAGTAAAAGAAAGGATATCAGAGATTGAAGGTCAACTCAATGAAATAAAACAAGAAGGCAAGATTAGAGAAAAAAGAGTAAAAAGAAATGAACAAAGCCTCCAAGAAATATGGGATTATGTGAAAAGACCTAATCTACGTTTGATAGGTATACCTGAATGTGACGGAGAGAATGAATGCAAGCTGGAAACACTCTTTAGGATATTATCCAGGAGAACTTCTCCAACCTAGCAAGGCAGGCCAACATTCAAGTCCCGGAAATACAGAGAACACCACAAAGATATTCCTCAAGAAGAGCAACCCCAAGGCACATAATCGTCAGATTCACCATGGTTGAAATGAAGGAAAAAATGCTAAGGGCAGTCAGAGAGAAAGGTGGGGTTACCCACAAAGGGAAGTCCATCAGACTCACAGCGGATCTCTTGGCAGAAACCCTACAAGCCAGAAGAGAGTGGGGGCCAATATTCAATATCCTCAAAGAAAAGAACTTTCAACCTAGAATTTCATATCCAGCCAAACTAAGCTTCATAAGCGAAGGAGAAATAAAATCCTTCATGAACAAGCAATTGCTCAGAGATTTCATCATCACCAGGCCTGCTTTACAAGAGCTTCTGAAGGAAGTACTAAACATAGAAAGGAACAACCAGTACCAGCCACTCCAAAAACATACCAAATGGTAAAGAGCATTGACACAATGAAGAAATTGCATCAACTAATGGGAAAAACAACCAGCTAGCATCAAAATGGCAGGATCAAATTCACACATAACAATATTAACCTTAAATGTAAATGGGCTAAATGCCCCAATCAAAAGACACAGACTGGCAAATTGGATAAAAAGTCAAGACCCACTGGTGTGCTGTATTCAGGAGACCCATCTCACATGCAAGGATACACATAGGCTCAAAATAAAGGGATGAAGGAAGATCTACCAAGCAAATGGAGAGCAAAAAAAAAGCAGAAGTTGCAATCCTAGTCTCTGATAAAAATAGACTTTAAACCAACAAAGATTAAAAGAGAGAAAGAAGGGCATTACATAATGGTAAAAGGATCAATGCAACAAAAAGAGCTAATGATCCTAAATATATATGCGCCCAATACAGGAGCACCCAGATACATAAAGCAAGTTCTTAATGACCTACGAAGAGACTTAGACTCCCACACAATAATAGTGGGAGATTTTAACACTCCATTGTCAATATTAGACAGATCAACGAGACAGAAACATAACAAGCATATCCAGGACCTGAACTCAGATCTGGACCAAGCAAACCTAATAGACATTTACAGACCTCTCCACCCCAAATCCACAGAATATACATTCTTCTCAGCACCACATCACACCTCTCTAAAATTGACCACATAATTGGAAGTAAATAACTCCTCAGCTAATGCGAAACAATGGAAATCATAACAAACAGTCTCTCAGACCACAGTGCAATCAAGTTAGAACTCAGAATTCAGAAACTAACTCAGAACCACACAGCTTCATGGAAACTGAAAACTGGCTCTTGAATGTCACCTGTATAAATGAAATGAAGGCAGAAATAAAGATGTTCTTCGAAACCAATGAGAACAAAGACACAACGTACCAGAATCTGTGGGACACATTTAAAGCAGTGTCTAGAGGAAAATTTATAGCAATAAATGCCCACACGAGAAGCAAGGAAAGATCTAAAATCGACACCCTATCATCAAAATTAAAAGAGCTAAAGGAGCAAGATAAAAAAAACTCAAAAGTTAACAGAAGACAAGAAATAATTAAGATCAGAGCAGAACTGAAGGAGTCAGAGACACAAAAAACCCTTCAAAAAATCAATAAATCCAGGAGCTGATTTTTTGAAAGGATCAACAAAATAGACCACTAGCCAGATTAATAAAAAAGAAAAGAGAGAATAATCAAATAGATGCAATAAAAAACGATAAAGGGGATATCATCACAGATTCCAAAGAAATTCAAACCATCATCAGAGATTACTACAAACAACTCTATGCAGTAAACCTGGAAGAAATGGATAAATTCCTGGACACTTACACCCTCCCAAGCCTAAACCAGGCAGAAGTCAAAACCCTGAATAGACCAATAACAAGGGCTGAAGTTGAGGCAGCAATTAATAGCTTACCAACCAAAAAAAGCTCCGGTCCAGATGAGTTCACAGCCGAATTCTACAGAGGAGCTGGTACCACACCTTCTGAAACTATTCGAAACAATCCAAAAAGAGGAAATCCTCCCCAAATCATTTTATGAGAACAACATCATCCTGATACCAAAACCCGGCAGAGACTCAACAAGAAAAGAAAACTCAGGCCAATATCCATGATGAACATAGATGCAAAAATCTTCAATAAAATACTGGAAAACCAATTGCAACAGCACATCAAGAAGCTTATCCATCATGATCAAGTAGGCTTCATCCTGGGGATGCAAGGCTGGTTCAATATATGCAAGTCTATAAGCATAATTCACCACATAAACATAACCAAAGACAAAAACCACATGATTATCTCAATAGATGCAGAGAAGGCCTTTGACAAAACTCAACAGCCCTTTATGCTAAAAACTCTCAATAAACTAGGTATCGACAGAATGTATCTCAAAATAATACAAGGAATTTATGACAAACCCATAGCCAATATCATACTGAATAGACAAAAACTGGAAGCATTTCCTATGAAATCTGGCACCAGACAAGGATGCCCTCTCTCACTACTCTTATTTAATATAGTATTGGAAGTTCTAGCCAGAGCAATCAGGCAAGAAAAAGAAATAAAGGGTATTCAATTAGGAAAGGAGGAAGTCAAATTGTGTCTATTTGCAGACAACATGATTGTATATTTAGTAGACCCTATCGTCTCAGCCCCAAATCTCCTTAAACTGATAAGCAACTTCAGCAAAGTCTCAGGATACAAAATCAATGTGCAAAAATCACAAGCATTCCTATATACGAATAGCAGACTTAAAGAGAGCCAAATCAAGAACGAACTGCCAATCACAATTGCTACAAAGAGAATAAAATACCTAGGAATACAACTAACAATTGTAGTTAGTTGAATGCGAAGGATCTTTTCAAGGAGAACTACAAACCATTGCTCAATGAAATAAGAGAGGACACAAACAGATGGAGAAACATTCTACGCTCATGGTTACGGAGAATCAATATCATGGAAATGGCCATACTGCCCAAAGTAATTTATAGATTCAATGCTATCCCCATCAAGCTACCAATGACCTTCTTCACAGAACTGGAAAAAACCACTTTAAACTTCATATGGAACCAAAAGAGAGCCCACATAGCCAAGTCAAATCTAAGGAAAAAGAACAAAGCTGGAGGCATCACGCTACCTGACTTCAAACTATACTACAAGACTACAGTAATCAAAACAGCATGGTACTCGTACCAAAACAGAGGCCTTGGAGGCAATGCCACATATCTACAACCATCTGATCTTTGACAAACCTGACAAAAACAAGCAATGGGGAAAGGATTCCCTGTTTAATAAATGGTGTTGGGAAAACTGGCTATCCATGTGCAGAAAGCAGAAACTGGACCCCTTCCTGACACCTTACACTAAAATTAACTCCAGATGGATTAAAGACTTAAACATAAGACCTAACGCCATAAAAACATTAGAAGAAAATCTAGGCAAAACCATTCAGGACATAGGCATAAGCAAGGACTTCATGACTAAAACACAAAAAGCATTGGCAACAAAAGCCAAAACAGATAAATGGGACCTAATTAAACTCCAGAGCTTCTGCACAGCAAAAGAAACAATCATTAGAGTGAACCGGCAACCAACAGAATGGGAATAATTTTTGCAACCTACCCATCTGACAAAGGACTTGTATCCAAAATCTACAAAGAACTAAAACAGATTTACAAGAAAAAAAA
>NW_016107546.1:5246554-5284695 GCF_001604975.1 Cebus imitator | reverse complement strand
AAACCCATTCAAAAATGGGGATGAACGCAGCAAACCACATTGCCATGTATGTACTTATGCAACAATCCTGTATGTTCTTTACATGTACCCCAGAACCTAAAATGCAATACATATATATATATATATATATATAATTAAAATTTTTTAAAAAAGAAAAGTGAAGAAAAAAAAAGAGTTGTTGATTTTTTTTTTCTTTTGGGATAAGGTCTTGCTGTCGCCCAGGCTGGAGTACAGTAGCTGTCATGTCATGACTCACTGCAGCCTGGGACTCAAGCTTAAGCAATCCTTCCTCCTCAGCCTCCTGAGTAGCCGAGACTCTAGGTGCATATCACCATGCCTGGCTCATTTTTTTTTTTCTTTTGTAGAGACTAGGTCTCACTCTGTTGCCCAGGCTGGTCTGGAACTCCTGGGCTCAAGCCATCCTCCTGCCTCAGCCCTCCAAGGTGTAGGGATCACAGGGTCACATCATGCCCAACTGAGTTAACATTTTTTGATAGCCAAGTGATTGTACAAGCCTCTGAGCTCAG
Organism: Cebus imitator; assembly: GCF_001604975.1. NCBI lineage: Eukaryota > Metazoa > Chordata > Mammalia > Primates > Cebidae > Cebus > Cebus imitator. The sequence continues at coordinate 5,284,168 of NW_016107546.1, read as the reverse complement.
CCCCACTTGAATCATCTTGAGAGACTTGGTCATAATTCAAGTTCTTCTTTAGCCTGGTGTATTTTATCTTTGGCCATGGTTTTACATAAAACAAAATGAGCCACAGAGTGCAGAGAGCTACTAAACTGACAGTCCCAAAACTTTTTGGCACCAGGGACCAGTTTCGTAGAAGACGATTTTTCCACAGATGGTGGGTGGGGGAATGTTTTGGGATGAAACCATTTCCCCACAGATCATCAGGCATTTGTTAGATTCTCTTAAGGAGTGTGCAGTCTAGGTTCCTCACATGCAGAGTTCACGGTAGGGTTCGTGCTCCTATGAGAATCTAATGCCACCACTGGTGTGACGGGAGCAGGAGCAGCTCAGGTGGGAATGGTCGATCGCCCATCATTCACCTCCTGCTGTGCGGCCCGATTCCCAACAGGCCACCGATTGCTACTTGTCTGTGGCCTAGGGGTTAGGGACCCTTGTATGACATGAATGTAAGGAAACCAAATACCCACAAACAGGAACCTGACCGGTGCTACCCGCATCCAGTGTCAGTCTGCCTTATGAAGACTTGAACTTCTGAGGCCTAAGCAGAGAAGGGCTTCAACAAGAGAATGCATCTCCAGGTGGACAGAGGGGCTGGCGACATGGCCCCAGTCTATGTGCGTCCTCCCTCCCCAGGGGGGCTCCCTGCTGACTTCTGTGTGGAAGCTTCCTCTGGTCTCCACACACATGTCGCTGCTCCATCAGAGCCCCCTAAGCATGCCCAACACCCTCTATGTGCAGATGCTCTGAGCACTCTGGAGCGTACTGAAATCTGCAGCAAGGTCACCCCCATTGTGCAGGAATCAAAAAGGAAATAGACTTGAGGCATTGCTGTTGACACCATGCAGTCTTAAAGTTCTCAGGCTTCCCTGGACCCCGGCTCTCGTTCTCTCCAACATGACACCATGTGCTCAAACCCTGTTGGAATCCTGCGCAAGAAGAGCACTTCACTTTACAGCCTTAGAGCTTCCATCCGGGCTTCTGGGTTTCCCATCCTGACCTGATCCACTTCTCCTCTGTTACTCATGAGCTGGGTCTACTCTGCAACCAGCCTCAGCTCCCTCTCCTACCAGCCAACAGGATCTGGATCGTATCACGTGGAGCCCCGTGGATGACCCAGCACTGCGATCCAGTACCTCATTGCTCCATTTCCCACCCACCCTCACCTGCCCCCAGCAGAAAGTGAGAGTCCCTGCTCCAGACTTAGGAACTCACACCCAAGTTCCTGTGCCCACTCTAATGGACCCCATTAGGCACTCCGCTCTTTTTTTAAGTAGAGATAAATAAGTAAACACCACAGTGAATAGTCACATCTTCCCTTACTAAGAGACCAAACTCCCAGGCACTCAGGTGTCCCTTGAGGCCTGCTCCAGCGTCTCCACCTCCCCACCCCCACCAGCCTAATGGTTGCCCATTCATTCAACACCACCACTTGTTCTGAGACTCTCACCTGTCCCCTGTGCTGTGCCCCACAGCTCCAGACATTCTGATGGTAGTTATGAGGATGGTTGTCATCTTTCTCATATAGGAGGCCTCCCTTCTACCTTCCAAAAGCATATCAGGGCCCAGGCACATGAGCCACCAGATCCAGAGAGAAGCAAATAGCAGAAGCTGCCCCAAATCCAGTTCTCATCTTTCAACCGAAATGCATCCCTCCATCTCAGACGCCACACCCTTGACTTCCCAGGAAACATCTGATACACTTAGACACCATTTGAATAAGACTTTCCTGATGCACATCCATTCCTGGAATCTTAGCACTGGAAACATCGCTGAGATCCCTTTGATCTGTCTTATCTTTTTTACAGGGCGGAAGCTAAAGCCCAAGGGATTTGCCCAAAGCCAGTCAGCTTGTTACTGAAATGACAGGGGCTGGCGTACACTGAATGCCAACATGCGCCACATGATCTCCCCAAGGTGCCACATAGGGCAGTTGGACACTAAGGTCTTTGCCCTTCTTCCCACTGAGAGGTGGAGATGATTCCCTGCACCCTTTAGAGCTAAGTGGGCTACTGGCTCCTCTGACTAGTAGAGTGTGGTGGTGGAAATGATGCTGCATTCTACTCTGAGGTCATAAGTAGCCATACAGTGTCCCTTTTGCTTGTTGGAACCCTCACTCTTAGATCTCTGAGCCACCATATAAGAAGTCCAGCTACCCTGAGGCTGTGGACTGCGCCTGCACTCCAGTCCCTAAGCCAGCTGTGCTCAGGTGTCTCCCCTTCTAGTCCCCTCCCTCAGCATCGGATATGAGTCTCAGAGCACCCAGACTGGCCAGACTCCCCACTGAATACCACCAAGTGATGCCAGGCAATTCCACACAGAGGGGAAGAACTGCCTGGCTGAGCCCTGCCTGAAATCCTGACCCACAAAGTCATGAACTACATATACATAGTTTATATATATATATATATATATATAAAGATATATATTGTACATATATATATAAAGACTGTTATTTTAAGCCACTAGGTTTGCCATAATTTGTTGTGCAGAAATGAAAAGCTAGAACACTGGCTGACCTCCTGCACTAGTTTGCTGGGGCTGCCGTGACGAAATATTGCAGATAGGAGTGTGAAACAGAATTTTATTTCTCACAATTCTTGGGCTGGAAGTTCAGGACTGAGGTGTCTGCAGGGTTGGTTTCTCCTGGGGTATCTCTCTCTGGCTTCTAAGTGGTGACTTCTACCTGGGTCCTCACATCACCTCCCCTATGTGTGTGAGTCTGTAACCTCATCTCCTTTTCTAATAATGACAGCAGTCAGGTGGGATTAGGGCCCGCTCTAAAGATTACATGTTTACCTTATTACTCCCGTAAAGACCATAACTCCAAACAGGGCTGCATTCTGAGGTACTGGGGCTTAGAACTTCAACATATAAACTTCATGGGACATAATTCAACCCATCTTACCTATGCAAAGGAAGACTGACCTGTCTGTAATTCACATTCCCCAAGTACTGAGCTCTCACTGCTCTCGTAGGAACACTAACTCACTGCATATTCTTGCTTAGACTTTGGATAATCATATGTACCAAACTGCAATTGAAATACTATACAGGGACAAGAATGAAAGTTACGATTATGTGAACTCTTCCCTTGTGTACAATGGAAATACTAGTGCCCACCTCCAGTGATGGTAAGAATGAGAAAAGCCCCAGGGGTGTGATGGCAACCGGCCAAGGAGGCTGGAGTCCTAGGTCACGCCTGCGCTTGTCACCCCCGAGCCCCTTCTTCAGGGTACTTGGGGGCAGAGGCAACCTGCCAGGGTTTTTCAGGCACTAACACAGATGGTTCCCCTGTAAGCCGGGTTCCCACGGTCAGGCTGTTAGGTTAGGCAGGAGTCCCACCTGCTGAAAAAAGGGACAAACAGGACACGCAGTGTTCCATTAGGGAGCCCACATTTCACTCGGCTCTGCAAGCTCCTGTCCTGAATGATGCGTGTGAGGCTGGGCCGGCCAGGCAGGGGCAGGGCCAGGGTGGGCAGCAGATGGGCACGCTGAATTTCCCCTCGCAGAGCCAGGCCCCAGCCCCCAGCCTAACAGCAAAGTGCGCTTGGCAAGCAGAGCCGGTGTCTGGTTTATGCAGAGCAAGAAAAGCACTGGCAAGCGGCTCTCTTGGCCAGGACCGTGGGACACAGCCAGGCCCAGATTGCAGGGGTGGTTGGTACAAGCCAGGGGGGCCTCCGCAGCATCCTACAGGGAGAGTGCCTGTCCTTGGAGTAGAAGCTCAGATCAGTGTTTGCAGCCACAGAGCTGAATCCGTTCTCTGGAAAAGCTCTTTTTCCTCTGTTAGGCCACCACTCAGCATCCTCCCGACCATGTGGTTGTTTTCAATAACCAAGCTTCCTCAGGTGTCCCCTTTGTGTCTGCCCTTCAGGCTCTCCCGGGCCTGTGCTGTCCTACCAAATTCTTCAAAAAGGGAACTCGCAGGCTCTCCCCTCAGCTCCAACTGCCAGGCCCTGGCCTCAGCTCCTGCTGGCCCGAGCCGGGTGCCTGTGGGATTGCTCCTCACTCGCTGTTCCTGCCTCTGAAGTCTTCTCCTTTGAATGGGCTGCACTTCCTGAGGTCGGCATCCCTGCAGCAATTGGTTAGGCACAGGACAAGCATCCTTGGGTGTGACTGAGGGAGTCTGGGTCATAATTTGTGCTTTGTCACTGGAGAGAGTCAGAGACCCAGGCCAATGGACAAACACATCTAACCCCCTCAAAACTACTTTCTTTAATATGGGAGGTTATTCTCCTCCACCACAGACTCTATCTCGGAAGCAGAAAGCCATCCATGAACAAAGGCCCAGGACCAAGCCGACTCATGTCAATAGTGGAAACAGCCATGCCAGCAGCTCACGCCTGCGTCTGACTCTCCCGCGGTCTCACTGGTTCCTTGCAGTTACCTGGGACTTCAGCAGAGCAGAACCGCTCCTCATCTGACAGATGTCAAGTGTCCCCTGCTGCAGGACCTTCAAGTTGGGCAGGAGGTGGCCAGGGTGAAGGAGAAGGCAGGATTTGGGCACATAGCCCAGAACTCTTTCCCGGACCTGGGGCCAGTGGGTCACATGAGCCTCCCAGCCCACACGACAGCAGCCATGTCTCATGCTCTGTCACCATGGGAGTTTGCCCACCCCAGATGCTTCCCTGCAGCCCAAAGTGCTCACAGCACTAACATGACTCAGTTTCAGCAGGAGGCAGAGATTCGGGGAAAACACAGGGATGTGTTCATGGCATGACCCAGGCCACCTGTCCATCACCCGTGCCCACTGTCAGTTTATCAGCAGCTCCAAAATTCGTTGCCTACCTACAAAAACATGGCTGGCCTACTAAGTGTGCTTCTTTTGCCAGCTGGCAGTGCTAAGCTTTGTCAGTAGAGGGCGTTAGAGGAAGATTACAGGAGGAAGGGGCTTTCTGTCCTGGTTCCAGCATGCCCTCTTGTCAGGCTTCTGCCGGGCCTGGTAGCCAGCAATCCTCAGTGGCCAGGAGCTCCCTTCCAGACCCCACCTTGGGTTCAGGCCTCTGGCGAGATGCCTCCTGGTGAACAGCTTTCCCTGGATACTAGAGGGGAGATTTCTAGCAAGTTCTAAAGGACAGATTTCCAGAAAGGCCTCCCACACAGTACCAGAGCAGCTTCTCTGCCATTCAGGGAGCTAAGACCATGGCTGATTAGATCTTTCTAGCTAGGTCTGAGCCTCAGACTGGGGAATAGGAGCCCTTTCTTGGGAAATGTATCAGTACATGGGAGCTGGCCATTTCTTATATATATGCTATTTCTTTTTTCTTGAGTCCACTTCTAACTAGCCAGTCCTTCAGGACTCCAGTCCCCTGTTATGTTAATAATTCTTTTTGTTGTTGTTGTTTGTATTGAGATGGAGTCTCACTCTGTCACCCAGGCTGGAGTGCAGTGGCGTGATCTGCAGTGGCTCACTGCAGCCTCCGCCTCCCAGGTTCCAGTGATTCTCCTGTCTTAGTCTCCCAGGTAGCTGGGATTATAGGCACACACCACCACGCCCGGATAATATTATTTTGTATTTTTGGTTCAGACGGGGTTTCACCATGTTGGCCAGGATGGTCTCAAACTCCTGACCTCAGGTGATCTGCCCGCCTGGGCCTCCCAAAGTGCTGGGATTACAGGAATGAGCCATCATGCCTGGCTAATAATTCTTTATGTTAAATTTTCCCTGTTTCAAATTTCCCAGTTGGGCCCTGGCTGATGCACTGCCTAAGTGGCTCCCTTTTTCCCTCTGAAAAGCAGTGTGGGTTTCTTAGATTCCAAGAAGGAAGACGAAGTCTTTGACAGAGGCAGAAATCATGCCACACCAGGCATGATTTCTGCACATCGAGGGCAGTTGGAGGACATTCTAACAGATGTGAGCCGCTGCCTTCAAGTCCCTGGGAGCTGGCTTTGGAAACAGACTTGGCCTTGTTCTGTTGGATTCAGAAGTCAGATAGAGAGACAGCCAGGAGGCCAAAGCTATGGGAGAGGGGCCAGATTCCAACTCCACGTACGTGAGGCTCTTCTCATCAGTCTAGCTGTCTGAGCATGAAATGCACGGCTTCAGCCGGGCATGAGCCTACTCCAGCACACGTGCCTCAGGAGGGAGGTACAGGCTGGACAGTTGCTGCAGAGGACAATATGGAGGGTTTGGGGTATGATGAAGAGGATTTTAAGAATCAATTATGCTGAGAGATTTTAACCAATAAAATATAGGGCAGACCATTACAATGACAAAACAATAAGAAAATGCTAAACAGTAACATTAGACATCTCTGACCTAAGATCTTGATCTCCATGTCATTCTTCTTATTTTTTTTTTTTGAGACGGAATCTCGCTCTGTCACCAGGCTGGAGTGCAGTGGCTTGATCTCAGCTCACTGCAAACTCCACCTTCTGGGTTCAAGGGATTTCCCTGCCTCAGTCTCCTGAGTAGCTGGGACTACAGGTTGGCACCATCACACCTGGCTAATTTTTTTTGTATTTTAGTAGAGATGGGGTTTCACCATGTTGATGAGGATGGTCACCATCTCCTGACCTCACGATTCGCCTGCCTCGGCCTCCCAAAGTCCTGGGATTACAGGCGTGAACTACCACACCTGGCCCTCCATGTCATTCTAATAGTGACATGTATTTGGCCAATGGACTAATAAAGTTGTTATTAAAAGTTTCTCTGTAGTTTTAACTATTTTATCGTAACATATCTCGCTGGATAAAAGTAATGTATCGATAATCACATGGTTATGTTTGTGCTCAAAGTATACTGAGCCATATGAGCAAAATAACATTTTCAACTAAGGTAAGCATAGTATTGCCAAAATTTATATATTGTATAGTTCTACAACTTAATTTTCAGTTTGATCATAAAATCTCATTTGCTGTTTTTTATCTTAGGAACCCAAAGTCTGTTTAACTTAGACATTTATGATGTACTAAAGTTATCGTAAGGCTATTTAAATAGTTAAGCATTAAGTGCGCATGAATTTACAGTTCTATAAATGTCCTCTTGAACCATATAAGATACAGTACTCCTAGAAACCTAGCTGAGAAATCCAAACCCAGTTTCACGCTGCCAGATAATTAATTTTCAATCAGGAAGCAATGTTTTTATTTTCACAGATTTAAGTTAACGAGCTTAACCACATCAGAGAAAGAGTATGATGAATCAACCTGGTAGCTTAGCAAATATCTATTACTTGTCTGAGGCCAGGCACTCTGAATACAGCAGTGAGAAAGACAAACGCAGCCCCCGCCCTCCGGGGGCGAAAACATCACTATTCAGCTCATAGGTGATACACAGGCTGAAAGTTAACAGGGGTAACTGGAGCTAAGGCTGGGAGGTGGAGGCCAGGTTGGGCACAGCCTCCATGGAGAAGGCAGGCACATTTGGGCTGAGCCCTAAAGGCTGGAGTGAAGGAGGCGAGGGAGATGTTTGTGAGGGTAAGGTTGTTGCAAATGGAGGAAACCTCACATCTCACTGAGTGAGAACACAGCACACTCAAGCATCTGGGAGCACTTCAGTCCTGACAGTGAGAGGCCAGGGAGGATGGCGGGAGCAGAATCACGGGGCAGATGCGCTTTACTTACACATGTCTTTATTCTATGCATCTTTATTCTTTATCTTAGCATCGTGACCCACTAAAGCATGCGTGTGTGTGTGTGTGTGTACTTGTGTGTGCATGTGTGTGTTTATTGGGGCTAGATGTAAGAAGTCTGCCTTGCAATTGACGCTGGTCAAAAACTGTGAAAATATGGCTCTCTCCTGAGTGAACTGAGAAACTATTGAAGGCTTTTAAGCCACAATGCTGACCGGATTGCATTTTAAAAGTTCTACCCTGGGGCCGGGAGTGGTGGCTCACACCTGGAATCCCAACATTTTGAGAGGCCCAAGTGGGTGGATCACCTAAGGGCAGGAGTTCAAGACCAGCCTTACCAATATGGTGAAGCCCTGTTTCTACCAAAAAAATAAAAAATTAGCTGGGTGTGGTGGTGCACGCCTGTAGGCCCAGCTACTTGGGAGACTGAGGCAGGAGAATTGCCTGAAACTGTGAGGCAGAGGTTTCAGTGAACTAAGATTGGGGCACTGAACTCCAGCCTGGGTGACAGAGCAAGACTCTGTCTCAAAAAAAAAACAAAAACAAAAACAAAAAAAACAACTTTCTACCCGGGTGGCAGAGAAGAGAAGGGACTGATGAGGAATGACACTGGAAGCCAGGGAAGCAGCTGCAGTGGAGAGAGCTGGGGCTGTCCTGCAGACAGGTGGTGCCAGGGAAGGGGGTGGAGGAGAAGTGGACACCTGTGAGAACTAGTCAGGAAAGAGAAACACCAAGATTTGGCGGTGACTTGAATATATGAAGTGAGGTGGCAGGAGGAGACCAGAGTCAGCCTCCCAGTAATCTGGCCTAACAATGGCTTGTCCAGTGGGGCTGCTTTCTACAAATAGGGATCCTGGGCAGGAAGTAGGTTTGGGAAATGTCAAGTGTGAAGGCCTGCAAGCTGTCAATCTGGAGATGTTGAGCAAGTCGTCGGATATGCAGTCTGGAGCCTGGGGAGACAGACAGGACTGGAATGAGGTTTACTCAGCAGGTAACTCCCAAGCCCCTATCCTTTGCCAGACTCTGCATCTTATGTTCTAGACCTCCATTAGTAAATGAACAGGCGCCAACACTGCAGTCTGGAAACTAGAGCAGCTGCCATGTAAATGGGACGGAGGCACAGGCATGGATACTTAGCTAGGGTGAGTGTTTTCAGTATGATGAAATGGACCACTACACCCATGATTGAAATAGAAGAATTCTCAGCAGAAGGAAACCAACACAGGGAAAAACCAGCAGCATGTTCCGTCCGAAGAGCCAAGGAAACAAACCATTGCCAAGAGGTGGGTGTGGGTATCGGAGCCGATGCAGATATCAAATTGAAATGACAGATGTCACCCTGCAGCGGAGGTACTTTTTTCTCTCCTCCTTCCCAAGTATGCTCCGAAGATGAGTAAGGGAAGAGATATTAAAGTCCTATAAATTTCAGGATAGAAATTGCATATAATATAGTTTCCATTATCTTTATTATCATCATTATAACAATAATGTCAAAAATCAATGCCAGAAACCACAATTGTAAAAAGGTAAAGTGCCACCGTCCATAATAACTTTCTTTCAGAGATTAGAAACAGAACAGGGGGTTATACAAAAAAATAAAACATAGTATAATTTCAAAAAGAGAAAACAGGAAAATCAGTCAGATTCATATTTCCTGGCATTCCCAGTAAACAGTAGTTATTTGTTAATGTGTTTATTTACTATTCTCTGTATGAAGATGTGTAGAATGCAATTAGACCTTTTCTGTTATTGAATAGTATCACAAATCGAAGAAATCGCACTCTCTTGATGGCTAAGTCTCGTGAATACAGAGAAGCGACAAGAGAGCTTCAGGCCAGAGAAATTAGCTCGAAGTCCTTTGACTTCTGAGATGCTGCACTGCAAGACAGAATCCTACATCCTTAGGACAAAACCTAAGCAGAATAATCCCATGAGACAAGGTGGAAATGTAAAGTATAATGATTGTCATTGTTGTTATTAATGATCTCTGTGATAACTGGAGGACACTCAGGACAGATGGCAGCTCACTGCAATACGGGACCCTGGATTGCATCCTGCAACAGAAAAAAGGACATTAACAGAAAACTAACAAGGTCTGTACTTTAACATTGGACCAATGTTAATTTCCTGATTCTGACTACTGTAATACAAATGTGTTGGATGCTAACGTTGGGGGAAGCTGGATGAAGGGTATACTGAACCGGAATTCTCTCACTTTACATCACATTCATGATATCAGGCTAAGTCTTCAAAATATTTTGATGCTTCAATTGGTTTTGGCTGTTTCTTCAAGTTTTTCTGCACCTCCGCATTGCAAATCATCTCATTTGGACCTACCAGTCTAGCGGAAGCCTGGACTCCACACATGAGCTTGTAACAACAAGTGAAATAGCTTCACTGGCTCCTGAGAATCACGAATCTGTCTTTTTACGTTTTGTTGTTTTACATTTCCTGCCTATTACTCCAAGGAAAATATTTTTGTATACTTGTTTTTAAAATATCTATGTCAAAGTATTCTCTACATTTAGTCACTTTCTTTGTACCAATCTGCAAATGGTCCAGTTTAGTGTATAAACCATCTCAACTGATGAAGAATTTGTCAGTGCTTATACCCACACATGTAACACCCATCTCCCTGTGCTACTAAGTCACCTGGCAAAAACATGTCACTGCAACAATGCATGTGTAGAAAACATTGAAATCACCTCTTCTGTGGTGGTATCATAAACAATGAAATCTGACTGTATCATCTGGAAACACTCGCTCTCCTGTCTCAACCCACGTTATTGTTTGTAAATGCACTAAGTGTTATAAATGGAAGAATTCGCCAAAATCAGCAAAGTTCATTAGAAATAAAAGCCTGGATATTTGGCTCTGAAAACTTTCTCTGGCCAGATCCTTAAGTCTTTTTTCCTGCTCAGGACTTGCATGGAAACCACAAGAGGACCCATATTGAAGCCTGTGGACTGGGAATCCCAGTGGCAGCAGCACCCGATGGACCAGCAGAGACCCCCAGCAGCAGGGAGCCCCTTTATCTAATTTCTCCTATTATAAGTGCATTTCATCAGTGCATGTGGAAAGTGAAAAAGTTCCTTTTTAAAGTTTTCTTTCTTGTTAAAGAATAAGTATGCTAATAACTTTGTTAGGCCCTATCCTATGTAGCTGTTAAACATGACATGCTTACAGGTACATAGTACATTCTGTGTCCTTATACTTTAACCAAGATATCTGTGCTGGATGTGCTCACAGGCATGTCCCAACTCTCCACTGCTTTTACCTGTTTAGAAAAGTTTCAAGTTATTAGCCAGTCAGGTTTTAGTTTAAATTGTGAGTTCTGGCTCCAACCAACAGAGATCAGACACAGCAGTAAGGATGACCCCAAATGCGTAAGGGATAAATTTGTCTGTTTTCCTTTATTCATTGTACTCTTGTGGCAAGATGGCTAGTGAGAGTACCCTTCCTGCAGTCCAGGAAGTAAAAATTGTGTTGCTAAAAAATCCTTTGTCTCGGTACTAATTTTTCTCTGCAGCACGAAGCATCTATTTCCAACATCATTTCCAGCAGTGCATAATGCACTTCAACATCTCACTTAGATACAGAAAAATGAATTCCATGGAGGGCAGCATTATCTAGAATAACCTTGATTTAACAAGAATGATTTCATGGAGCAAGCACCGACCCATCCATCTGAAGAACAATTTGCTCAAAGAAACTACTAATCAAGGACTGCTCCAGTCAAAACGCCAACAAAGTGAGAAAGCAGCCCGCATGGTTTGGTACTGAGGGAGTGCAGAGTGCTAAGGCCATGCTGCCTGCCAAGAGGCAATGCCTCGCATTTGAATCCCAGCAGTGATGATGGAGGCGTCACTGATGGATCGGCATTTCCAAGCCAGAACTGAAGACATCTCTCCAGGGAATAGCAAGTGACTTGCATCCCGGAATATGTGGTTTTCTGTACAAGGCTGGCCACCTCTGCATTCTCCGTTTTCTACCTAGCAGGAAGTGTCCACGCTACATGTTTTACAGGGTGTATGGGGTGGCCTAATCCTGTCCAGTCACCGAAAACATGCAGTTTATGTATCCTTGAAAGCCTGTCTTGAATAGCATGGCACCCCTCCATGTTTAGGCGAAGCGCTGGAGAATGGGGTTGGGGGCAGCAAGGAGACACCAGTGAAGCAAGTGTTAGAACCTGCAAGATGGAATTCTGCTTAAGCACGTTGTGGAGAAGCCGTTAAAGCCAGTAATTCATGTTGGGATCCCTGAAAGGATTCATTTAGCTCTGCTAGCTACATAAAGATAGACCCTTCAGAACACAAATGTGTAGCATTTGTCAAAGACGGTATCAGTGAAGCTAGACGGTCAGAAATGGAAAAATAGGGCACTGACTTCCTTGTATCCCCTCCCAGACACCCAGACTGGCTGTGTCAGGAAGAACAAGGCTATCTGGCCTCCTTGCGTCAGACTTGGGTGCAGAGAGCCCAGAAGCTCCCAGGTGGCACTGGCGTGGCAGGGGGCAACATCAGCACGCCCTGGCAGGTGGCCCCTACCTCCTAGCGGTGGAGGGGAGCTCTTTGTCCCATCCTCAACCGCCCTCAAGATGCAGAAATGAGCAGACAGAGCAGAAAGTGGCACAGCCAGCCAGAGGAGCGTTCCCTTCTGTCCAGACACAGGCAGGCACAAACAGGCAATACCTGGTGTCCCCTCATCACTTTCGTTCTGCTCAGATTAAAGAGGAAAACTGGAAATCACCATTGTCTGGGACATAGCAGCTCTGCTAGCAGAGAGCCAGGGCCACACATGGACAGCGTCAGTGTGCTCTGGAGCATGAGATTTGGGGACAGAAAAGGGAATTGGGACAAATCCATGCATTTGCTTCAATTCCCTCTCCTTCCAGAATCAGAACTATTTTGGCTTAATTTTTTTTTTTTGTGGGGGTGGTTAATGGAAATGGGATCTTGAGCTTCTAGCACCTTCTATTTTAGTGTAAATATCTCCCTCAGTCCCCAGCAGCTAAAATTACATTGAATGGAATGGAACTCAAGACCAGCACCTTTGTGTTGGAGGATGGTCCCCTCCATGAGTCCTGTCTCTTGAACCCCATATCCGACCCATGAGCAGGTCCCGTAGCTCTACCTTCCAGGCAGCACTGAAGGCAGCCTCCACTATCAGTCCTACTGCTGCAGCTCAGGCTGGCCACCCCTCTTTCCTCTCACCTGGGTGCTAAGTGGTGTCCCTGGGTCCTTCCTCGTACCCTTCATTCTAATCCCCACACAGAAGCCAAAGCAATGCAGTTAAAATATGTGTCCGATCACACCGGCCCACTGCTCAGAACTCTCCAAGGGTTGTGAGCCAAGTAAAGTCTTACACTGGTGACAAGGCCCTCTGTTACCAGATCCTATTATTTCTGTGACCTCTCTGGCCATTCCTCTTGCTCAGACCACCCTATTCTGCCCTTCTTGTAACTCCTTGAACTTTCCAGGCATGGTCCCACCACAGGGCCTTTGCACCTGCTGCTCCCTCTGCCTATAAGGCTTATTTTTGAGGCTCATTTCTCGTCTTTTCCCATCCCAATATTTACCCAAGCATGCACCCTCCACCCACCCTCCCCCACCCCCGCCGTTCCCTTTTCCTGGCTTTATTTTATTTATATATTTATTTTGAGACAGACACTTGCTCTGTCGCCCAGGCTGGAGTGCAGTGGCATGATCTCAACTCATTGCAACCTCTGTCCTGGCTTTATTTTACTTCATAGCCCCGGCCAACATGTAACAAGCTAGCGATTCCACTTATTTACCTTGATTGCTATCTGTTTCCCTCAACCAGGATGTGAAAATCACAAGGACAGGAATCTGTTTGCTTATTTTGTTCCATGGCATATTCTCAGAGCCCAGAACAGTGTTTTGTATACAGTTAGTTCGTAGCAAATCACTGTTACATTCACTAGTGGGATAAATGAATATTGAATGAACCACATGGATCAGGCAGGATACCAGAGCACTGAGGAGCAGGCAAGAGATGCTGAGAACCTGTTGCTTCTACAGGGCAAGAAGGGCAAGGAGGGCGAGGAATTTCTCCATCTATTGGTTAGGAGTAGGCAGAAGCATCCCCTAGCACAGCATTTCTCATCCAGCAGGCTGCCCATTAGAGGGTTCTGAGATCATTGCAATGGGCTGTGACCACCCATATAAAGAAAATTTTAAAAGAAATAGCCAGGTAGGGTGGTGTGTGCCTGTACTCCCAGCTGCTTGGGAGGCTAAGATGGGAAGGATTGCTTGAGCCCAGGAGCTCTGGGCTGTAGTGCGCTGTGCCCATCGGGTGACATCCATTGGGTGTCCGAACTAAGTTCAACGTCAGAAGCAGAGACCACCAGGCTGCCTAAGGAGGAATGAACCAGCCTGCTTTGGAAACAGAGCAGCTGAAACTCCCGCGCTCACTAGTGAGGGGATCACACCTGTGAATAGCCACTTCTACCTGGGCAACACAGACTCTGTCTCTTGCAAAATTAAAAACTTAAAAAAATGCATAAATCAAATAAAAATAAAATTTTTTTAAATTTAAGGAAATAGAAAAAATTTAAGGAAATAGAATTTTAAACATTGGATTAAATCATATATAGTAAGTATAAGTATTATTTCAAGAAATTTCTGTTTCCAATCCACGCACACATGTATGTGTTAGATTGTTGCAGTGTGAAATGTATTGCTTATTGTAGTTCTCAAAAAAGTCTGGAGGCTGAGTGCAGTGGCTCTCACCTCTGATCCCAGCACTTTAGGAAGCGTAAGCAGGAGGATTGCTTGGGGCCAGGAGTTCAAGGCCAGCCTGGGGAACATAATGAGACCCCCCCCATTTCTAAAAAATAATGTTTTAAAATTAACCAGGCATGGTGTGTGTGCCTGTAATCTCAGCTTCTTGGGAGGCTGAGGCAGGAGGATTTCTTGAGCCCATGAGGTTGAGGCTATATTGAGCCGTGATTGCACCAGTGCACTCCAGCCTGAATGACAGAGTGAGAACCTGTCTCAAAAAATAAAAAAATAAAAAGGTTCTCTATTCCTTGATTCCCTGTGGCCAAACGACTTTGGGAGTTTAAAGTATTTTCTGGTTTGAATCATGATTACAACTGTTGCTATTGTATGCAACTAATGAAAACAACATAAATGTTATAAATATTAATTTAAAAATTGTTACTAGGTGCAAAGAGGAAATTTTTATTGGAAATGTATCACTTGTATGATGAATTTTCTCTCTTTCTCTCTCTTTCTCTTTTTTTTTTTTTTTTTAATTTGGGATTTCACACTGTTACCGAAGCTAGCATGCAGTAATATGATTACGGCTCATTATAGAGCTCCTGGCCTCAAGTGATCCTCCTGCCTTAGTCTCCCAAGTCACTGTGACTACAGGTACATGTCACCACACTCTATTTTTTTGTAGAGATACGGTCTTGCTGTGTTGCTCAGGCTGGTCTCAAACTCCTGGGCTCAACTGATCCTCCCAAAGTGCTAGGATTACAGGTGTGAGCTGCTGGACCCAGTTGGAATTTTCTCATTTTAAAATGTAACAGGATAAAGATGCCACTGCCAGAATGCAACATAGTTCAGAATTAATTATTTTCCTACTTTTTTTGTGCTTTGTAGATATAACCTCTGGAAAACTTCATCACAAAATTAAGCTCATGGGAATGCAAAAGTTTTGATATAGAAATGTCAGTCAATTACCCAATTATTTCCTCATTCTATTCCCCAGATCATCCAGGTCTTCACAAGACTCCTCCCCCAGAATGATGCCTCCTTACAATAGTTGGAGATGTCAGAGACAAGATCATTCCTCAGCCCTGGATGTAGCGGTGTGTCTGTGGCCCCAGCTACTCGGGAGGCAGAGGCAGGAGGACTGCTTGAGCCCAGGAGGTTGAGGCTGTAGTGAGCTTTAATCTGCACCACTGCATTCCAGCCTGGGTGACAGGGCAAGACACTGCTTCTTAAAAAACCAAAAAAATCTTAAATAAAAAAAAATTTAAGTTTGGAAACTGTATTATAGATAATATCTCTGAAGTAGCTGAAATGATCCCATTTTAATGGTTGTGTAGAGAGAGCTCTTCCGCAGCCTTTCTGGTGCTCCCACTGTG
This sequence comes from Cebus imitator, assembly GCF_001604975.1. Taxonomy (NCBI): domain Eukaryota; kingdom Metazoa; phylum Chordata; class Mammalia; order Primates; family Cebidae; genus Cebus; species Cebus imitator. The sequence continues at coordinate 5,268,442 of NW_016107546.1, read as the reverse complement.
TGTACCGACATACGGTGACCTTGTGTTCAACCTTTCTCCAGGGCTCTGCTTATTTTTCTTCATTTTTTCTTTCTGTTCTTCAAGCTGCATGATTTTTACCTATCCTGTATATCTACCTTCAAAGTTTGCGGCTTCTTTTTTTTTTTTTTGACAACTCAAATCTCCTGTTGAGCATTTCTAGCAATTTTTAAATTTTTGTTATTGTGCTTTTCAACCCCAAATTCCCATTTGGCTCTTTTTTTTATAATTATTCTCTTTCATGATGTTCTCTATAGATGAGTCATTGCTATCAAGCCCTTTCTAAATTCTTCACAGGTGGTTTCCTTAGTTCCCTGAACGCATTTATAATCCTACTTTGGGCACGTCCCTGCTTGGTCTGACATCTGAGCCCCCTCAAAGGCAGTTTCCATTGCCTGTTGTTTTTCCTGGGTATCTGCCATTCTTTGTTTCTTTGCAAGCCTAATGTTTTGTTGAAAACTGGACATTAAATAGTATCTTGTCGTAACTCTGGATACTGACATCCCATGTGGTGACTTGATTTTTTGTCATTTTGGTTGTTTACTTGATTAGCAATGTGGCTAGGCTAAATCTGTGAAGTCTTCTTTTCCTTGCAGTATGATGTCCCTGCTCAGATATTACCCCCTTGATTATGTCTTGTACCCTGGCATCCTAGGGTTCATCCTGGGTCTACATAAACCACTTATTATCAAAGACTGCGCTTAAGCTGCTTGGCCAATTAGATTTTCACCTTCAGCACTGGGTCTATGTGTGGTTGAAGACTGCTTTCACTGCTCAGAGAGTTCATGATTTTGCCCTGCCTTTAGCCAGGGTCTGGTAGCTCAGAGTCTCTCTTTCCTGAAGAGGTGCAGCTTTGGGCATATGCACAGTTTTCCAAATGACTAGGAATCAGTATGATTTTATTTTTAGATCTGGCTTCCTAGGAGTCAGCCTGGGTCAGAGTAACTGTTGCTGAGCCAGTGTGTGGTCAGGAGGCTGTGCTCAAGTCCCTGGAACCAGAAAGGCTCAAGGCCTTTTAATGATGGGTCTTCTATTACTAGGCCTGGAAGCTCCTTCCAATGAGCTGGAGTAGAGCGACCAAGCCCCTGTATTCTTTGTCCCCTACAAATGGAGTCTATGTGACAAGGGAAGCCTCAGTCCTCCATGCTGAGCCCACAGGTAGCACTTCCACAACATAAGACTGGGAAAGACCAAGATGCAGATGACCCACCCCCACTGGTGTGAAGCTGGAGCTTTGACTGAGAGCTGCGGGAAGAGGGAGTCCCCACCACCCAGAGCTGATGGAAAGGCCGTGGGGATGCAAGTCCTGGCTCAAACGCCATAGACTCTTGCTATTTTGATTGAGACTTTGTATGTTTTCTTGAATGATGGCTTTCCCTTTACTGTTTGCCCTTAGAACAATTACTAGAGGTTTTACATGGTTGTTGGTTTATGCTTTACCTTTTAATTAATTTTCTCCAGTTAAATGGTTGCTTTGCTGAGGGGGTGGGGGAGAAGGGACACTGCCCTTCTGGAAGTCCTGCCCCTGGGCCTTTTGTGCAATCCACAGCAAGTTCTTACTGTGTGAAAGTGGCTTTCTGTGTGAAACTGAAGCCTGATGTGCTGGGGCCAGCCTGCTACTTTACAGTGGGCACCTGTTCAGTGGGGCACCCCCAAACTCGAATCTCCTGGGCCTGACACAAAGAGGAGCCAGAGGAGAATGAGGAGGAATGGAGCACAGAGCTCTTGCTTAGGGCAGTGGGGCCCAGTGGTGCATTATTCAGCCCCAGACAACAAATATTTACTGATGGAGTTCCCCACTTCAGACCTGATGCATTGCCTGTTTCCTTCCATGAGACATGAGGACAAAGCAAGCGGAGATTTGCTTATTCTATCCTGTGCTGTATCCCCAGAGCAAGGGCTCCCACCCGACTCCGTGGCAAGTTGGATGGAGCATCACAGTTGCAGCCACACGTCAGGTCATAACACTGGCAGAGCTCCTGAGAAAGCTGCCTTCTCTGCCACAATACGCTCTTGCCTCAGTGCCTCCTATGTCCGAGGAGAGCCAGGCAGAGGAGACACTTCTGCCTGCATCCCAGGAGATGGCCTTGAACTCCATGGGTCCACTTAGATGTGGATTTTCCTCCACCTTTGCCACCCCGACACAGCAAAACCAACCCCTCCTCTTCTTCCTCCTTCTCAGCCTACTCGACGTGAAGATGAAGAGGATGAACACCTTTGTGATGATCCGCTTCCATTTCATGAACAGTAAATGTGTTTTTTCTTCCTTATGATTTTCTTAATAGCATTTTCTTTTCTCCAGCTTACTTTAAGAAAACAGCACATAATACACACACAAAATATGTGTTCATAGACTGTTTATGTTATCAGTACGGCATTTGGACGACAGCGAGCTATTAATAGGGGAGCCAAAAGTTACACTCAGATTTTCAACTGTGCAGGGGTCAGTGCCTCTGCCCCCAACATCGTTCAAGGGTCACCTGAATATCCATTTTATTTTTTTAATGTTGATTTTTATGTCAATGCTTTTGGGGAACAGGTGGTTTTTTGTTACATGGATAAATTCTTTCATGGCGATTTCTGAGATTTTGGTGCACCTGTCACCTGAGTTGTGTACACTGTACCAAATGTGTAGTCTTTTATCCCTTACCCCCTTCCCACCCTTCCTTCCAAGTCCCCAGAGCCCATTATATCATTCTTATGCCTTTGCATCCTCATAGTTTAGCCCCACTTATAAGTGAGAACATATGATACTTTCTTTTCCATTCCTGAGTTACTTCACTTAGAATAATGGCCTCCAGCTCCATCCCCAAGTTGCTGCAAAAGACATTATTTCATTTCTTTTTATGGCTGAGTAGTATGCCATGATGTATAGATACCAGATTTTCCTTATCCTCTCATTGGCTGATGGGCACACAGATTGGTTCCATATCTTCGCAATTGCGAATTGTATATCTACTTTATTTTTATTAGTTTAATTTCATTTCTATATTTCAGAAAACCTACTTGAATACACTTTGAAATGAGAGTCCAACAAAATAGAACAGACTTCAAATGTTGAAAACACAAACTATTACAGTTCAAATCTGAACACTGGTACTTTCCCTCATAAACTTCAACTAAAACAAAAAATGAAAGAAAAGAAAAGAAAACTCCAGGAGCTACCTGACAAAAATTCATGCTGAGCCTGAACTTCCAAGTGACCCTACCCACTGGAAACTATATAGGCTCTTACAGCAGAACTGAAGCTGATATTTCTGCACAAATGCCAGGGCTAAGTGAGTGACACAAACATGTTACAGCAGAAGGCCATGGCCAACTGTTAATTTGTCCACAATTAAGAAACTGACAGACTTAAACTACCATATAAAATGTTACATGTAAATTCTATAACAATACTGTGCTAGATACAAGATTTTTTTTAAATTTTCATTTAACAAAAAAAGCTTTAGGCCTAGTGTGGTGGCTCATACCTGTAATCCTAACACATTCGGAGGCTGAGGCAGGTGGATCGCCTGAGGTCAGGAGTTCGAGACCAGCCTGGTCAACATAGCGAAACCCCATCTCTACTAAAAATACAAAAAATTAGCTGGGCGTGGTGGCGCATGCCTGTAATCCCAGCTACTCGGGAAGCTGAGGCAGGAGAATCGCTCGAACCTGAGAGGTGGAGGTTGCAGTGAGCCGAGATTGTACCACTACACTCCAGCCTGGGCAACAAGAGCGAGACTCCATCTCAAAAATAAATGAATGAATGAATTAATTAATTAATTAAAATAAAAAGGCTTTACACAAACAAGCCATTAGCTTATTTCAAGAAAGAAAACAGAAAATTAGTGTAAGGCCTTGGTTTTAAATCAGCTTAAGCTATATGATATATATATTTTTTTTTAATATACATATATATTTTATATACATATATATATTTTATTGCATTGGATCTTTTTTTGCAATCCTCTTTCTTAAGTTTTTAGGTCCATTCTTCAATTCATATTCTAAAATACATATATTAGCAGAGTCTTCACATAGCACCAGTTGAGTCCTGTGTGAATACAGTAATAATTGCTGGTACACATAGAAGATGCATCAAAAATTGCTATATGCAACAATGAGATCACCCATCCCAACCCTCCCCACTGAAAACTATATAACCTCTTACAGAATCTCAGTGTTCCAAGTCTTAGTGTAACTTGATATCCTAGGGAGCTGCTTGGTCCCTTTCAATTCTTTTTCTTAGAGATGGGTTCAGTTATTTTCCTCCTGGAAAATGCAGTTTTCTGTCAGATCTCACTACATAGTTTATTTCCCACTGAAACATGGGATACGTCATTTATTTCCAGTAAGTTTGATTGTTTTCTTATATGCATTAAAAGTGTTTTAAAGTCTTCTCTGACTTTTCTGGATGATCTCCCTTGCCAATGTTTATGTCATTACTGCCACTAACAGCCTGAAGTCAGCGGTGGAACTGCTATTTTATTTCTCACATGTCGCTAGTCCTTCTGCTTTCATAGTTACAGGAAGGGCAAGAGCTGAAGGTATGCTGACACCTACTACGTGGGTCACTGTCTTATTTCCATCTGCCAGGTTTTCTTCTACCAACTGCAAAGTTTCCACAACCTGTTCTTGCTTTTTTTGCCACTGCTTCTGATTTAACCTCCGGCGCCTTCATGACTGCACTGGTAACTCGAGGAGGAGTCAGGCCACATGGCTGCTGAGTCGGCACTGATAGTCTCATTACAGGTATACCATGGGCTCCAGGGGTAACTGCTCTCACAGCCAACGCGGTTCTGACAATGTGAGTGCTTCCTGATCCAGTCAGATTTGACTTTGTCTGCAGCTGACACAGTGCAAGCTGTGTAGCTGGGATGGTAATCATTTTGGCAGGCTGCATGGTGATTTTGTTTCCATTTTCAGTAGAAGCTGGCATCACAATAGGGCCTGAATGCCTGCCTTTGGAGAGGTGGCTGTCGTTGGACTAGTGCTGGTTATTAATGGTGCACCTGTATGAAGCGACTGAACTGCCACAGTTGAAATTTTCTGGCCCAATGATGTCATTACAACAGGTACTTGCATTGCCATGCAAACTGTTCTTGGAGCTGCTGTTGCTGATACAGATGCAGTGGTAGGTGGAAACCCGGATGAAGCATCGTGAGCAGCGGAAGTGATATTCACAACTCTAGCTACATCCTTCTGTGCTCTGGAGCAGTTGATAGGGGATGAATTTTTTCCTCCATGAACAGAGGATGCTGCTTTCAGGAGACTTTCTGCAGACAGTGACACTCGCTCTAATGATTTGTCATCCATAGCTCCTGCTGAATCGTAATTACAGATTTCGCTTTTGTCATCATCTATGACCTCTATGTTTTGGGGTATATTTTTGAACTGATATACAAGCCTCTGTCCTTCAATCTTTGCAAGAATTCAATCCCTTTGGTAGTAGAATCTCAAAGCTCACCCCATGGCTTCATCGTTCATGTCTGGTTTGTTCTTATGCTTTCCCAAAGCTTAGAGACAGCTTTGAATCCACCAGCTTGAATGTGCCTTTTTCTCTCTGAGTCCATTTAATATACCGGGGACAAGTATTTTTTATCTTGAAGTAAATCTAAAAGAAACTTCCACAAATAGATTGTGTTTCCTTTTCCTTCTCTCAGTTTCTTCTTTATCTTAACTCAGGAGATGCATTGGAAATTGGTGATTGCTGGGTCTTTGGTTTATGGCCAACTCTTTCCTTTTTCACTGATTCGTGGCTATCTTGTGATGTAGGAATAGGACAGGTATCCATTGATTCAGACTCTTCAGCTGTCTTCTCCACTAGAGTTTCTGTAATGACATCTGGCCTCATGGCAGCATGGGTACATTCTGGAATTGATTCACAAGGAGGAAAAAACAATTCTACAGGACTTCTCGAATTCCTCAATCAGGTAGGAGACTCCATATGAAACAGGGCTTCGGCAGGTTTGATTGTCTTACCTGTACAGTGTGCATTACTGCTACGAACAGATGCTTCCACCGCCCAGATAACCCAGATAAGCAGTTCTAGCTGGTTCATGGGTCCCTTGCACAGAGGTGTCACCATGTTTATCCCACGGCTGGAGCTACTGCTTCACCATGACTTATAAAGCATCCTTCTATAACGGATGCGCAAAAGCAGGCATCAGGAGCTATTGACATTTATTATCCTCATTTGTTACTATCATCAGGAAAGTTGGAAGCTGTCTTTTTTAATTCAGATAAATTGGGTCTAAATGTCCGAACCCCCTTTGCTCAAAGCTCTGCAGAAGTGAAGCATGTATTAAACAGTGTTTCTAAATGACCACTGATTTGGCATTTCCCCAATCAAAGTTTTTGTTGTTACTTATTTTTAATTATGTCACATCTATGAAACACAATTTGCCAAAAGCAAGCCCTTCAGCGACCTCTGAGCGCTGAGTTCTTACCACACAGGAGGGAGTTCTGTAATAATCGTGAGTGTTTTCCATGATCCCAGAGGTCGGCTCAGTGAAGAAGGCTCCTCTGCAGCGCGAGGGGCCCACCACTCTCGAGGCACAGACGCCACCAGAGCACATCTACACTCAAGTCTGGTGCTCTGGCCAGAAGCAGAGGCTGCCAATTGTACTGAGCTGTACTTAATTAAGTAATAGTTTTATGAGGTGGACGGCAATACCCCAGGGCCCAACTCAAGGCCACAGGATTTATTGAGCTCTAACTGCAAACTGACAGTCCCCAGCATGCACACAACAGAGCCTGTATTACGAGAAAGTTAGTGTGGGGAGAGAATTCTTTCCAGGGAAAGTGAGGTGCCCATTCTTCATTTGCTAGTAGGTTCTCTGCTCCTTGAAGCACCAGCACTTCCAACAGGAGCCTGGGTGGACACCCACAGAAGATGTGCGGAAGGAAAGATGGGGAGCCGTAACCCGAAAGCGTGCTGGAAGCTTGCCTAGTCAAGGGAAGCAGCAAGTGGCAGGCTCTAAAGAGGAAGCACCTTCACAAGGAATAACCAACAGCAGTGGAATTTCGGTGGGGACAACTGAGGACAAGACAGGTCAGGCAGGGGTGTGATAATTAAGCATGTTTCAAGAAGGAGAGGGCCAGAGCTGGTCACTTGTTCCCAGGTGTCATTGTAACTCCACCACTCCATTGGCCAAATCAGTGCCAGGAAGCAGGAATGAGTGATGCAGGCAGCAGAAGGGGCCGTTCACCCCACGATCTCCATGTCTAGCTGTTTAGCTCTGGAGAACATTATTGAACGTGGATTTTAAGACACACAAAATACTCTGCCGAAAATCCAAAAAACATACTAGTAGACTTACAAGTCTACAGATTGTAGCCCATACAGGAGTCAGAAAGTCCATGAGAAGCTGGAAGCATCTGCCTTTTTAGATATAATTATTCATCTTTTATGCCGTCACCCTGGGTAGCTCTCCCTGCAAGACCACTGGAAGAAAGACTAAACTTATAGCAGTTGTTTCCTTGGAATACTTATAAAAATATGAAGGCTTTGTGTGTTCTCTTTATAAATCTATAACATTGCAATCTGATTCAAAGAAAACACATTACACACACACACACACACACACACACACACACACACACACACACTTGGCTGATAGATAAGAAAAAGACCTTAATGAGGGATCCTTAGAGATGTTCATGTATTGAAGCCAATGGGTCAAGGCGGAGACCCTCCCAGGCTCTTGCAGGAACTGGTGAGTGCTGAGGATGGTGGCCGTCCCTTCTAGCTTGCCCAGGGCAGTATCATTTTATCTTGCTGCCCCAGGGTCACCATTAACATCATCTCCTTTCAGATTGAAAGGCGTCCTGTAACCACAGAACTAGTTCAAATTGATTCAACCCTGTCAGTAACAAAAGCTAATGACATGTGAACTGTTTCTCAGTGCAACAAAGCCCCAGATTGCAAGTCATATAACCCGAGTGTGCCAGATGAACTGAGCGAGCCCTATCCACGCTGGCCAGAACATAAAAGGCAAGCACAGGTGGAACCGAAATACTCAGATTATAGAACTGAGAACAAATTAAGAAGCAAGAGGTGCCCTGTTTTGTTGCTGTACAGACTTTAGAGCCAAGGGCCTGTCACGCCTCTTTGTATGACCCAATCAGATCTCACCTTGCATCATCTTTCTGTCTCCCCCATAGTTACCCTCTGCCTATAAAACCTGCCCCCAGACTTTGGCTGGAGGAGACAGATTTGAGTGTCCTCTCCGGTCTCTCTGCCAGTCCACTCACAATAACGCTTTTTATTTTCTCAAAAGCCCATGCCCCAGCATTGGTGTCTTTGCGTCTTGGGAAGCAAGCCCATTGCTCAGTGACGATCCCAGCAGTTATCTACAGCTAGGAATCAGACCTGAAGCTCTGACAGTGTTTCATCCTCCAGGTGAAGGCTCCAGCAATGATCACCAGCCTGGCGCCCTTGACCGATCTTCGTTCCAAAGCAGGCAGTGGTGATTAACAGTCCGAGGCATACTTGAGGCCCAAAGCCATGTCAGCTCCTGTGCTGGCCTGAGTAGCTGTGCATGCCCCATGTGACGGTGGGGTCAGCCATGCAGCCTTCCTGGCATCTGCTCCAGGCCCGTTAGGATGGATGGCATCATGGTGATGGGAGGGAGCACTTCCTGCTTTGTGACCTGGAGGTCAAGACGGTGCTCTTTCCCAGCCCAACTAAGGAGTCCTCTTTAACCTTGCAACAGCTCTCAGCCTACTTGGTTGTCATGGAAACCCAAACCAAAGATCTCTTTTTCTTATTAGGATCCCATCACAATTCTGGTATCTTAGGGAGAAACTCTGGGAATCAAGTGTCCCAGAAATCCTGAAGAGCTGAGCATGGCTCATATTTCCATATGAGCAGAGCTCAGTGTGCATGACCCCTGCAGGGTCCTCTACACATAACATGCCATGGGCATCAAACAAGACTTTGCCTTCTGCAGGTGTAGAAGACCTCTAAGGGCAGGAGTTGTCAAACCACATGCTTCCTATTGCAATCACTACCAGGCTGGCCCTGAATTGGGGACCCAGATATTTCAAAGCTACAGTCCCTTTTCCAGTCTTTATGGGTGGACTGGTCCCTCTGCAGTGGAGCAATGGATGGGACCAGTTTTTAAAATCAGATAGAACAATATCTGGATCCTAGCTATATGACCTTGGGTATCTTACTTAACTTCTTCAAACATTCATAAAATCGTAATATTAGATACAGCAGAGTGAACTGCTGTAACAAAGAGATCAGTGAAATTCAGGAGCTTAACAAACAAGGAAGGCTGGGTGAGGTGGCTCATGCCTGTAATCCCAGCACTTTGGGAGGCCAAGGTGGAAGGATCACTTGAGGCTGGGAGTTGGAGACCAGCCTGGGCAACATAGAGAGACCCCTGTCTCTATTTAAAAAAAATAATAACCAGGCATCATGGTGATGTGCACCTGCAGTCCCAATTGACTTAGAAGGCTGAGGCAAGAGGATTGCTTTAGGCCAGGAGTTCTAGGCTGCAGTGAGCAATGATTGTGCCACTGCGCTCCAGGCTGGAAAACAAAAAGAGACCCTATGTCTAGAAAGTAAATAAATAACAAATTTAAATTTAAAAGCACACAAAGGAGTTTGTTGTTCTCTCGCATCATGGCCTAGATGAATGTTCTAGTTTGACAGGTGGTTCTGGGCCACGCAGTCATTCAGGGCCCCCGGCTGAGACCGTCTCTGCTATCTTTGGCCCATGGCTTCCAGGTTAGCTGTGGTCATTGCCGCTGTTGCCAGTAAGCAGAGAGCATGGATGATGCACTCCCATCGTTTTATCAACCCCAATATGGACGTGGCCCACGTTACAGGAAGAATTTAGCTAAGTTGGTCCAAGTACAGCAGAGAGGGCTAGGAGAGTTTGTATCTGGCTGGTATCCAGATCCCAAGTAGAATTTATTTTTATGAATGAGGGGAAGAGTGGATGTTGGCTTACAACTAGCATTTTCCATCACAAAGGTGATACTTCCTTCCCCTGAGCTTGTTGCAACAAGCAGGTTAGATTAAACGTGCCCAGCACATACTGGTATTCAGGAAATGGGAACTCTTCCTCTTCCTATTTCTAACATGCTCTTGTCTAATCTTAAATCTGCAAATACCCTCCCTATGCTGGTAATTTCCAAAATTACATGACTCGCTCTAGATTCTCCCCTGAGCTCCAGATCCAAATATCCAACTGACCTCTTGCCATACTCACTTGGATATTTAATAGACATCTCAAATTTAGTATGTACATATGTTGAAATTTATCAAATCACACATTTTAAATATGTATAATTTATTGTGTGTCAATTATACCTCAATGAAATGGTTTTGAAATAATAGTATGGACAAAAAGGAGCGCTTGCTTTTCCCCCAAAGGTGAACCTTCCCCAGTTGCCACCACTTCAGCAAATGGCACCACACATTGCCCGGTTCAAAACCTGAGCCTTCCTCCTTGGGTTCTGTCCCCTCCTTACTCCCACATTCAACCCACGGCAGTCCTGTCTGTACAGTGTGGCACGACACCTGCTTCTCCCCACTCACTGCCAAGGCCCTGGCCGGGGCTGCCAGCATCTACGCTCGGTTCCTGCAACAGCCTGCCTGCTGGGCCCCTGTCTCCACACTCACAGCCCTCCAGTCCCATCTCTGTGTGTGTATGTGGTGAGATAGAAACAGTATCAAATGTACTGTCTTAGCCGTGTTTAATAGTACAGTTCAGTGCCATTAAGCACATTCGCTCAGTTGTGCAACCATCACCACCATTCATCTCCGGGACTTTTCATCTCCCCAGACGGAAACTGTGTCCTCGATACCAGCTCGCCATTCCCTTCACTCCAGCACCTGGCAGCCACCACTCTACTTTGTCTCTATGAATTTGACAACTCTGGGTACCTCACATGAGCGGGATCATACAGCATTTGTCCTTTGGTGTCTGGCATATTTCAGTGAGCATGATGTTCGTGCCTGTTGTAGTATGTGTCCGAATGTCTTTTTTTTTGAAGACTAATATTCCATTGTGTGGATAGACCACATTTTGTTTACTCATTTGTCTGTCAATGGACACTTGGGATGTTTCCACCTCTTGGTTATCGTGAATAACACCACTAAAAACGTGGCAGGTAAGTATCTGTTCAAGCCCCTGCTTTCAGATTTTTTGAGTATCCTGAGAAGTGGAATTGCTGGATCATATGGTAGTTCCAGGCTTAATTTTTTGAGGAACTACCAGTTTTCCAACTACAGCTGCCCCATGTTACATTCCTACCCACACTGCACGAGAGTCCCAGTTACCCCGCACCTTCACCAACACTTGTTATTATTATTTTTTGTTGGTAGCCATCTTGATGGGTATGAAATGGGATCTCATCAAGGCTTTACTGTGTATTTCCCTAATGATTGATGATGTTGAGCATTTCTTCATATGCTTATTGGCCATCTGTATATCTTCTTAGGAGAAATATCTATTCAAGTTCGTTGATCATTTTTCAGTTGATTTGTTGCTGAGTTTTAGGCTTATCTTTTAAAGTATAAATCAGATCTAGTCATCTCCCACCTTACCACCCTCATTACGGCTTTCAACTACATTAGAAGGCAATTCGGTCTCCTCCTCTCGTTACTAGCTACCTCCAAACCACCTCTCAGCACTGCCCTGCTGGCTCCCTGAGTAACCCCCAGGGCCTCCGTTCTCTTCAAAGGCACCAGGTTCTTTCCCAGGTCTCCCTCCCAGCCCTGACCATCACCACACAGAGAAGTCTTCCCTGACGGCCTGAGCTACCTGCCTTAAGAGAAGGCCTGGAATCATTCTCAATGCATCGTCTTATCTAACACGACCTTACAATCTTGGTTACTCATTTTGCTCCTTCACACCATCTCCTCTTCACATAGCTCCTCAGTGCAGGTGTCTTGCCTGTCTCGCTCATGATACCTGGTGTCCGCTCACAGCAGGCTGAATTAAGTTGCCTTAAATGAATGGCTCAATCTTCTACTACTCTCCCATTGCTATCACCACTACTTCTGCTCCTGCCATTTCTACTATTGATTGTGGATCTCTATGTGCCAGGCACTGTGCTGGGTAACTTCAAATGCATTAATACCCTCAAAAACTCTGAAAATCGGACTTAGGTTATTCAGAAGCATGTCCAAGGTGGCCCAGTCTAAAATAGCAGAAAAATCCAAATCTTTCCACCTCCAGAGCTCATAGCTTTGTTTGATGCAGGAGCTCAAAATTGGCTTTCTATTGTTTCATGCAAAAGGAAAACTGATCAAGGAGATAGCAGAGGTCACCTTTAAACTGCCCGTTGTGAAAAGCTCTGAAAATAAATGCTTAAGCCTGTGAGGACAGCTTGCCACTCTGCCTCCCTGTGTTCCCCTCCCTTATCCAACTCATCTGACCCTCTTCCTCCCAGCTCAAGCCCTGCCTCCTCCTCCAAGAAGCCCACCCAGCTCATGGGTTCCCTCTCAGCCCATAGTGCTTTCTCCCTCCTTGGAGCCCCGTGAACCCCCAAGCCAGAGCTGCCCGGCTCATCTCAGCATGGTCCTGATCTGCTGACCAGCCACAGGGCTTAGCCTCGGCCCCCTCATCAGACTACAGACCTGAAAAGACAAGAAACTCCTCCACATAAAGCCAAGGAAAGACCAGAAAGCAGAAGGAAGGGAGACCAGATTTGACTGGACCACCTCTCCAACAGACCCGCACTCAGTGAAAACTTCCTCACTGGTCTGTGCATGCAATGGAATGTTACTCTGCTTTAGGAAGAAAATCGGTCAAAACTCCTGTGCTGATCAGTAGTGGGATTGTGCCTGTGAACAGCCACTGTGCTCCAGCTGGGGCAACATAGCAAGACCCCATCTCTAAAATAAAAAAGGAAGGGAATTCGGTCACATGCTATAGCATGAATGAACCATGAGGATGCGATGCAAAGTGGAATAAACCAGATACAAGAGGACAGATACTGTATCAGTCCACTCCAGGTTCCTAGAGTGGTCACATCTACAGAAGCAGAAAGTAGAATAGAGCTTGCCAGGGGCTGGAGAAGGGAAGATGGCAAGTTGGGGTTTAATGGGCGGAGTTTCTGTTTGGGAAGAGGAGACGGCCCTGACACAAATGTACTGCACTGCATACCTAAAAATGGTTAATAGAGTGATGTTTATGGTATATATTTTACCACACAAATAACATACTTGTGTGTGTATATGCATAATATGTAAATATAAATATATATTATATTTATATATATATATTATTATATATATTTAAACGTCCTGACTGGAGTAGGGCTTGGCTGGCAGAGGTGCCTTCCCTCCCTGCCTGCTGTGTCCTCAGGGCTGGAAAAGTCTCCAGGACACTGAGTGTACCTCATGCTTGGTTTCCACTCCCCTTGCAAGAAGAGGTGTTCTCAGCGTCTGCACGTATTCTCAGCGTCTGCACGTATTCTCAGCGTCAGCGCTGCATTGCACCCCCAGGCTGGCCAGCACGGGATGCAGGTGGGCAAACAGTCACTGCAATCCGGAGTCTCTCATCCTCCCCACTCCCACCCCAGGCCCATTTCCCTGATGAAGTTTCACCGCGTTGCTCCTGGGCATCTCCAGGGGTGTCTAGTGTGAACAAGGAAAAGGAATATTCTGGACGGTTGGTCCTGGTCGCTCACCTGGAATGCACATGAACCACTCTTTTGCACACAGGCCCCTCTGCATCCAGACACTCGGTGCTGCCCTGAAGTAGTGTCCTGGTGGCCATAGAGTACACGGGAAAGTCCAACAGACACACATGATCAAGGTCGGACATTATGTCAGCTGTATAAACCCATTTTCTCCAAAATACTAAATGTTAACTTACGAAAAACCCAGAAAGACTGCTTAAAGCCAGACAACGTTCTAAGTCTCGCAGAAGCGTGTGAAAATCCCCACCGTCAGGAGCCGTCTCCCTGCACACGCCCTGAGTCTCGGTCTCCCTCCTGTGTGAATACAGGGAAGCGGGAATACGATGAGGCGTCTGGCGCGGACCAGCCCCAGAGGAGCGAGTGCACGGCCAGCGCTCCAGAAATCCAGCCTGTGCCGGGACAGCCCTAACTCCAGCAACGCTAGAGGGCACCAGTGCCCAGCACCCGCTCCCAGCAAGCCGGCTTGCTCCCAGATGGCCGAAACCGCGGGCTGAGTGCTGGGGTGGGGGAGGGAGGAAGCAAAACACGTGCCACGGCCTGGGTGAACCGAGAGGGCAAAAGGCTCAGTGAAATCGGCCAGTCACCCGAGCACAACTACTGCGTGACTCAGCACTGACCACCCAGCTACCTATCATTCTGTTACAGGCTGCCATAGAAAAATACCATAGACTGTAGCTTATAAATGACAGAAATTCAATTGTCATTCTTCCGGTTGCTGAGAAGTATGAGATCAAGGGAGCGGCAGATGTGGTGCCCGGCACAGGTCCTCTTCCTGGTTCCTGCCGTCTTTTCACGGTGGGAGGGGCCGACGATCCCTCCGGCTCTCTTTTATAAGAGGGGCTCTGCCCCTATTACCTAATTGTATCGTCTCCCAAACGCCCCACCTCCTAAGACCATCACTTTGGGGGTCAGGATGTCAACATATGACTTTGTGGAGAAGGAGGTGGGGCATGAACATTCAGTCCGTTGCACTACAGTAGTCAGACTCGTGGAGACATGAGGTAGAAGAGTGGTGACAGGGACTGCAGAAAGGGGGCATGGGGAGCTAGTGTTTACTGCGGACAGAGTTTCAGTTTTGCAAGATGAAAAGTTCTGAATATGGATGGTGGTGATGGTTGTACACCATTGTGAATATAATTAATGCCACACTGAACTGCACACTTAAAAATGGTTATGGGCCAGGCACGTGGTTCATGCCTGTAATCCCAGCACTGTGGGAGGCCGAAAGGGGGGATCACATGAGGTCAGGAGTTCGAGACCAGCCAGGCCAACATGGTGAAACCTCGTCTCTACTGAAAATACAAAAATTAGCTAGGCGTGGTGGCACGCACCTGTAATCCTAGCTACTGGGGAGGCTGAGGCAGAAGAATCCTTGAACCTGGGAGGCAGAGGTTGCAATGAGCCGAGATGGCACCATGGCACTCCATCGAGACTCTATCTCAAAAAAAGAGAGAGAGAGAGATGAGATGGAGTCTCGCTCTGTGGTCCAGGCTGGAGTGCCGTGGTGCCATCTTGGCTCACTGCAACCTCCGCCTCCCAGGTTTAAGCAATTCTCCTGCGTCAGCCTCCCGAGCAGCTGGGATTAAGGCATGCACCACCATGCCTGGCTATTTTTAGTAGAGACAGGGTTTCACCATGTTGGCCAGGCTGGTCTCAAACTCTTGACCTCAGGTGATCCACCTGCCTTGGCCTCCCAAAGTGCTGAGATTACAGGCGTGAGCCACCATGCCTGGCCCAAGACTCCATCTCAATAAATAAATAAATAAATAAATAAAGTTAAGATGGTAAATTTTATGTTAATAAATAAAAAAACAATAAAAATAAAATAACAATTAAAAAAAATTAAAGGTAACCAATTCCCATGCTGCTCCAATTTCAGAGAAACACATGGGCAAAGACAGGGAGGGGTGACTGTCAGTGCTGCCCGGGCCCTGCTGCCTTTCGGATCTCTGGCACCAGGGCTCTTTCTAGCTCCCTCCCCAGAAGAGAACATCAGTGACTTGTACAGGCCCCTTCCTAGGCCTGCCTGAACTGCCGGGGGTGATGGTTGTGGAGAGAACCCAGTGCGTGGGCAGCGAGCAGGCAGCTTGCCCCCTTCCCGTTCCCCTCCAGCGTATCCCTCTTACTGTTGCAACACAAGGCGAGTGTTCCCACACTTCGTTTAATAATCACGCACTGTAGAGTGCTTCCTCCAGCTCCTCAATCTTCAGGACAGCCCAGACTCCAAGACTGGCGGTGAGAAGCCGCAGAAATCACAAGCATCTCTTGGGGACCTCTGGCTCCCTGGCCCAGCTTGCTGGCCCCTGGTCACTTTAGGGAGCCCTGTACCTTCTCTAAGTGGCAGGTTCCTCATTGGTAAAATGAAAGGGTTGGACAAGATGATCCCTCAGAGCCCTTGGAGTGCCAGCTTTCTGAGAACTGACCTGGCATAACATGCCCCATTTAGCACATACGAAGCCAAAACAGAGAGGAAGAGAGTCCCAGCAGGAGGAGTCAGAGAGCCGGCACAGAGCATGCTTCTTAGAAAAGGACACAGTCGGGGGCAAGGGCACCGTGACCTTCCCAAAGTCATGAAAGGCACAGGGCTCCGCAGCTCCTTGTTGTTCCGGATAGAACATCCCACTCTCCCAGGAGAATACCTGGGGATCGCATAAATAAACCAGCCCTGCACTGCTTTCTGGGCTCCTACGTGACTCCAGGACTTGCTCTCCAGCAGCTGTGGGCACCCGCCCAGACCCCGCTGGCCTGCGGACAGCCATTGAGCCAGTCCCACCTGTGGGCCCTTCAGTGATCCTCTGGCCCCCAGCCCCGCCCTATCTGTTCACTCTTCCTGGCAGGCTGGTAAGGGGATAAAGCTGATGTGCGGGACACTTTCCTTGCACCATTCCTGTCCACCCTAGTTCAACCCTTCAGGTTACCCTCAGGCAGCAGAGCCATGCCTGCCCAGGACTCGCACTGTCTGCATTAGGCAACAGTTTCATAAGGCGTTTGCAGTCCTCAAGACGCTGATGTGACTCCGCCTGATTTACAGCCTTCCCTCCAACCTGGGTCTAGCTGGCTCCCCAGAGAGACACCCCAGGGCCTTCCCTGGCCCAGACCTGCTGCTCTAGACTGTCCTGAGTGAGGAACACCTGAATACACCACAGCATAGAGGAAAGGACCGTGAGGATGGGAGCGCCCACGGGCAAGCCCTTCCCTGGGTCTTGGAAACCCCGTGACTCCTATTTCTCATGTCATTTTCTCCATCGTGGAGTGAATACTCAGACACAGGAAGCTTGTGAGCAGAATGATTCTGTCCTAGCGCCTGAGGGAGTGAATCAGGGCTGGGTCACCCTGCAGCAAGTTTTCTAAGATTGATACCTTCATTTACCAACACAATAAAAAAGGAATTTGTTGTCATAGACACTGTGCCTGTCACCTTGCTCAGAAACAGTCCAAGCAGCTGTTCTAAGTGCAGCCTTCAGCCCATGCCAAACTTAGATCAACTGCAGGCTGGGAGCTTTCCGAGGCGAGAATGGAAGTATGTGTGCCACAGTGGCATATGTGGGTGTGCGCTCGTGTTTGTAGGTAGCGTTTACACACACCCACCATGGGCATGCACGTGTGTCTCCCTGTGCCAGTATGCCGAGTGCTTCAGGAGTTGACCGGCACTCCACATGCAGGGGATGGAAAAGCCATCACATTTATTATCCGTCCTTGTGCAGTATTTAAAATACAACTTCGAATGTGTGCAGATTTTTAAATGTTACTGGACCACTTGGGCTTTTTTTTTGAGACCAGGCTGACTCTGAGCCAGACTACATCTGTCTGCATTGAAAGGAACCATTATTTCCCTCCCGCTCCCGCCCTGCCCCCTCCACACACACCCTCCTTCAAGTGAAACCCGAGAGTTTCCTTTCCCGTAAGGCTTCTTCTAGAAGCCTGTGCTTAGCACAGGGGCCAAGCCCTGCGGCTCTGGCAGGCCCACGTGACTCTTGAACTGCAGACTCAAGTCCCAAGGTGGGAAACCGTTTGTCAGCAGCCCCCAGATTTACAACCACGAGGCCAGGCTGGTCTTGGGGTGCAAAGCCATTGTTCAAACCACCAGTCATGCAAGGAGTTCCTAGGATTTTTTATTTTCCCCTCCAAAAAGCTCTCCTCAGCTTTGAAGAAATGCTGTTTCCTCCCCTGGTTACTTCTGCCTGATGAGAATTCTGATCTGAGGATCCAAGTAAAGGGTGGGCCACAGAACACCTTCTTTCTGCATAAAAAGACACCCCTGTTACTAAGCATGCCTGAAAGTGCCTGAGTTTTTCCCAATCCTCATCAGTGTAATCTTAAGCTAGAGAGTTCCCTTTGGGCAATATGCCAGGTCTTCCACTTTTCCCAAGAGACACCATGGGCCATACTTCCTGAAATGCATGATTTTAAATCTTCTACTTTTTTTGAAAAATAATTTTGTATCATTAATTTTTGAAAATGCTTTCTACAACCAACAACACCTCTTTGTTAACCCCATGATTTTCATTTGTTGACATTTTCCAATTCTGACCATTGGAATGTGTATCTTACCAAGTTTCGACTGGACATCCAATGTTTCCACTAAACATTATTTAAAGCCACTTCCATTTTCCATTCAGTCTGCGAAATTCTAGTTCCAAATGCTCCATTTCTGTTCGGTTCAGAGAATGCGCTGGGATTTCTTTTGTCATTCCTTTATTGCTGGGCATTTGGGTGCAACAAGTGTAGATGGGTTGTTTTTTCCACTTAATTATTTCCTTTGGATGAATTTCCATGAGCAAGATGATTGGATCCGCTGGTATGATCATTTTCAAGACTTGATGTATTCCAGAGTACTTTCCGAAAAGCTTTTAACTACTTAAAATACCACCAAGGGTGCGTATATATTTTTTTTATTGTGAACTTGCCAGGAATGAAATTAGCTTTTCTTGACTTAGTAGATAAAAATAGATAACCCCAAAAGGTTCATTTTCATTTCTTTAATGATTGATGAAGGTTTTATTGTTTTGGTTTGGGTTTTTTTTTTTCCCCTCTGAACTCTGTGCATGTTTTTTGTTTTTTGTTTGTTTGTTTGTTCGTTTGTTTGTTTGTTTTGAGACGGAGTTTCACTCTTGTTACCCAGGCTGGAGTGCAATGGCATGTTTAAATGTAGCCTATGGCTACAACTTCTTCCCACCTCTCTCAACTCCTACTGCAAAGCAAAGGATGCAGATGCAGGTGGCAGTGAAAGGGAACTGGGATCCTCAGAATAGCCTGCAGGTTAACTTCTCAACACAAATTACAATGGAGACCTCCCCAGCTATGAGAGAATGGGAGATTGAGCCAGGAGATGGGATGGAGGTGTGCAAAGAAGTCATTCGCAGGGACAGTGACGGTTGTGGCATATTTCTTCCCTTTTCTGGGTGATGGTGGGTTTTCTGTGCTGATACCTGTTTTATTCTGGGCTACTGCCTTCCATGGAGCTCTCACATCCTGGTGGCTAAGTTTCCCTTCTCTTCCTAATCACAGGGACCCAGCACTTAGGCTCACTCTATACAGCTGTGAGCTACTTTTTTTTCTGAGATGGAATCTTGCTCTGTCACTAGGCTGGAGTGCAATGGTGTGATCTCGGCTTAATGCAACCTCTGCCTCCTAGATACAAGAGATTCTCCTGCCTCAGCCTCCCAAGTAGCTGGGACTACAGGCGCGCATCATCATGCCTGGCTAATTTTTGTATTTTTAGTAGAGATGGGGTTTTACCATGTTGGCCAGGATGGTTTCGATCTGTTGACCTCAGCTTCCCAAAGTAAAGACAGTACTTCTAAAACACACCCTCCACTTTCTCTCCAATAGTGGTGTTGGCTTTCCAAAGAATTTCTTCCTCGTGAAAGGGAGCCTCAGGGGCATGGGTCAAAGCCTCCAGGGGCTCTGCTTTGGCAATCTGATGGAAAGCAGGCACACATCCCATATCAGCCGCTGCAGCCACCAGGTATTCTGCGGAGATGTTCTGTGTTGCCCTGGTGAAGACCCTGATGCCTAGATAATGCCTTGGGATGGCTCTGCTGGAGGGCAGCCAGGACTGATGTTGTCTTTTGAGGAAGTTAAGGGACAGCTTTGGATAACGAGAAAGAGAAACCTGATGAGAAATTAGGAGCAGGGCATCTGCCATGTTTCCCAGATGTTGAGGCACCTAAGGAGTTTTCTGCTTATGGGGATCTTAATTCTAACATCCAGGACCCTTTATTCTTATATTAAACAGCCTTTCCTAAAAAAGCTTCCCTACCGTCCTGGACAGATGGTTTCCCTATAAACCATCAAATGAGGTCCCTCAGACAATCACATTCCTGAGCTTCTTGGAGTTCCTGTGCTGTGCCGTGTTTTCCCTCTAGCATGGCAGGAATTGCCCACATGTTATGTGTCTGCTTGTGTATCTGTCTCTCTCCCATTAGACTGTCAAGTCCAGGAAGCAAGAGCATCTCCCACTTCTCCTAGTCCCAGCTCATGGCAAGCCATGGGAGTGTTGAGTGAATGAATGGCTTTGGGCATGAAACCAAAGGCTAATCTGATTAAGCCCATCAAATTTAACCTGCCTTGCATGCTTCTAATCACTTGCTTCTTGTCAACTTTTTAACCTATGTAGCTGAAAGTCACAGAACCAAAAGCCTCTACCTAAACTGTCTCTAGCTTCCTCACAGATAACATCTCTGACAGTGAATCACTATAATAATAGTTGCTTAAACTTATTTTTTAGGAACTAGGGGCAAGTCCTGTCCCATTTAAACCAGTTGAGATCACCAGCCTTTCAACTAGGCCTGCATGAATGCCTGAGAGGTGACTTTTTGAAATCACAGGGCCAAAAACTGCCCTCTCAGATCATGCTAACATCATCAATTTCTGAACATGCAGCCTGTGAAGAGCAATGAAGAGCCATGAAGCTTGACTATGCATGTGCAGATCGCCAATTACCTCACTTTCCCTCACCTCAGTCACCTTTCCCCACACCTCAGATCACCCTGCTTCTTTAAGCCATACATATCTGTAACCCAACTTTTGGGGATGTGGATTTGAAACCTGTTCTCCTGCCTCCTTACGGATAAACCCTTTCTCTTTTGCAAAGCCCACTGTCACAGTGATTGGCTTACTGCATGCAGGCAGAACGCGCCTGGTTTGGTATCAGGTAGACAGACTCAATACTCACCCTCCTTGAGTAAGTGGATGACTGCAGAGCTGGGATGGAAGTCTAGGCACAGAGAAGGCAACAGCACCAAGATCTGTTCTAACCATCCACCTCAAACAGCTCCCCTGCCCAGAATCCCATGAGGCCAAGGGCTCATGTGAATCCACACAGATCCCATACGAATAAAACCCTTGACATCAGCTTTTTGGGAACCAGCCTGCCACCTCCTGAACCAATCAGCTACCAGTTAAGCACTAGTCCCCACAGCAGGAAGCCTGGGCACCTGCTGCATTCTTGGTGGGGCCTCAGCTACTGCAGGGTAATCACGCTATCTCAGGTGGCCTCCTGGGATCAGTAATCAGTGATACCCTGATAATAAAATTACTGGGCCCTGATTGCAACAAACTTACTTGAAAATCCTGGCCCAGTCTTTCTAGCTGGGTATTGTGAGAGATAATCAGTTTCATCTGGTTTTGGTTCTTTTAAGACTCCCCGCTTGAACTATTCATATCATTATCTGTACCCAGTGCCTTGCTTCAGCTTTATAAAATTTGTGTTCGAGACTGCTATGTGTTCACCAAACCCCAGACAGCTTTTTAAAGAAATTTTATGTATACATAGTATAGGTGTGTACATAGCTTCTATTTTTTTGTGTGTGTATGATAGCACAGTGTTACTTGTTCTTTTCACTTAGCACCATGGTTTGCAGTCCAGTCTATATCAGTACATTTAGAACAGTCTTGTTCTTTTTCATGGCTGTGTAGAATCCCCATGTGGATTTGCCATAATCTATTTAACCTGCCACCCACTGATGACCATTTAAGTTGTTCTCAGACTTCTCCTATTATGAGCAATGTTGCACATTCTTGTGAAATTATACCTGCAAGATCTAAAATGAGATTGCTATGTCAAGGGCATGTGCTTTTTTATTATGGGTAGGGATTGTCTAATTGTCCTGCACAGATATTGACACCAGTTCTCACTTAAGTTGACCGTGTGTGAATGTGCCTGTCTCTCCTTATACTTATGATTTTTTTTTCTTTTCTTTTTTTTTTTTTTTT
>NW_016107546.1:5235269-5246538 GCF_001604975.1 Cebus imitator | reverse complement strand
GAATTAGCACCTTTTTTTTTTTTTTTTTTTTTTTTGAGATGGAGTTTCACTCTTGTTGCCCAGGCTGTTGCTCTGTCGCCCAATCTCGGCTCACTGCAACCTCTGCCTCACAGGTTCAAGCAATTCTCTACCTCAGCCTCTCAAGCAGCTGGGATTACAGGACTCCACCATCACACCCAGCTAATTTTTGTATTTTTAGTAGAGATCGGATTTCACCACATTGGCCAGACCGGTCTTGAACTCCTGACCTCATGATCCACCCTCCTAGACCTCCCAAAAAGTGCTGGGATTTCAGGTGTGAGCAACCGCACCCAGCTACTTATGATATTTTATCACCTATTTAATCTTTGTTAATCTGATAAATGAAAAAAAATTCTCATTGAAGTTTTGAGTTGCATGTCTTTCTTTTTTTTGAGACAGAGTCTCACTCTGTCACCAGGATGGACTGCAGTGGTGCGATCTCAGCTCACTGCAACCTCAGCCTCCCAAAGTGCTGGAATTACAGGTGTGAGTCATTGCACTTGGCCAAGTTGTATTTCTAATAGTATGAGGTTGAGCATCTTTTGTTAGGCTTTAGAGAAAGAGCCCATGTTTCTACTGGGCTCTTTCCTTACTAATTTGTAAGAACTCTACACATCAAGAGCATTAGACCCCTGTGCAGTCCAAGTTGAAGCATTTCTTTCCCTTTTGACCCTTAGGTATTTGGGGGACTTTACTGTTTTGTTTGTTTTCTGTCTTGTGGAAGGTTTTTTCTTTTACATCTAGTCATCCCTCCATGGGTTCCACATCTGCAGATTGAACCAACCACAGATGGAAAATATTTGGAAAAGAAACAATAAAAAACAACACAACAATAAAAAAAGATACGAGTAAAAATGATATAGTATAACAACTATTTACATAGCATTGACATTGTATTAGCTATCCTAAGTAACCCAGAGATGAGTTAAAGTATACAGGAAGATGTGCATAAGCTATATGTACACATCACACCATTTTTTATCAGGGATTTGAGTATCTGCAGATTTTGGTATCTGTGGAGGTCCTGGACCCAATCCCCCAGATACTGAGGATGAACTGTTTCCATTTTCTTTTAGTCTTTTTGCATTGGTCATATTTTTAGTATGTATACAAAATTCTAATGGGTATTTGAATGTTCTGGAACTTTATAGGCTGTTCCATTGAGCTTTCTCTCCACATCGGAAACTCAGTGTTAATTATAATACATTAATATGTGCCTAATATCTGGCAGAGATAGTCCCCTTTCCTATTATTCCTTTTTTTCTAGAGGTTTCCTGTCTCTGCTTGCTTATTTATCTTTCCATAAGAGCTTTGGCATTAACTGTCTACATCCAAAAAAATTATGTAGAAATCTTTAACCTATAGAAAATCGACCTATTAATGATATGGAGTGTTATACAGTAACATGGTATGTGGGGTTTTTCTTGTTGTTCTGGGGGTTTTGGCTTATTTGTCTGGTTGGTTGGTTAATTGGTTGGTTGGTTGGTTGGTTTTGGTTTTGGTTTTAGTTTATTATTGTTGTTTGTTCTTGACTAAGTCCTATTTGGATTACTTCCATGGCATTTGATGTATTCTTATATAGATACCTTCACATCTCTGATTAAGTTTACTATTAGGAGGCCTTTTATGATTTTTCTATAGTATATAGAATATTTATTTCATTATGTCTTAAACTAACTAGATTTCATTTGTCTACATAAAAGCTAATGACTACAGGGTGTAAATTTTGGTTCCAGCCAACTTGCTAAAATATGTTATTGTTTGTAATTTCCTGGAAAACCCAAGAAAATCTGCTAGAATTTGCTAGAATGATGATAGTTTACCTTCTCCTTTTAAATTTTTATACATCTCATTTCTTCTAGTGTGTTATATTGACTGATATCTAGAACCGTGT
Organism: Cebus imitator; assembly: GCF_001604975.1. Taxonomy (NCBI): domain Eukaryota; kingdom Metazoa; phylum Chordata; class Mammalia; order Primates; family Cebidae; genus Cebus; species Cebus imitator. The sequence goes on along the minus strand of NW_016107546.1, from coordinate 5,244,623 downwards.
TACACGATATTTGTGAAACTGTATATTCTTGTCTTAGTCCTTTCTTTAATGTCAATGATTCAAGTGCTTCTGCATTTTTAGGTATAATACTGTCTTTGGGATTGAAATATGCTTTTATATCATGCTAAGGATGTATCTATTTTTATTTTAAGAGATTGTATGCAGAACAAACAACACTAATGAATTAATGGAGCTAAACATCAACCAAAAAATGGCTGCGAACATTGCAAACAAAGAGTCAACCAGGCATTAGGTATCTCCTGATGGAAAAGCACACACAACCTAAAAAGTAATTTTGCATAAAAATCTCAAAGCTGGATCTCATCAAGCCTCTAGATCTAACTACCAACTATGGAAATGCAGAGGACGGAGGAACAGTCTATTTGATACACTACACACAGGGATCATAGTGCAAAACATAGACTCTGGGAAACTCTATAGGACATACAGCCCAGGTCTTTCAACAAATATGTTCCATGTGGGGGAAACTGAAAGATGGAGGGAGGTCCCTGTATGTTAAAGGAAACTTAAAACATGTCAACCAACTGCAATGTGCAGCCTTGTTGGGATCCTGATTCAAATCAACATAATGTCAAAAAATTATTCAGGAGACAATTAGAACTTTGAACACATACTGGATATTCGATGACATTAAGAAAGTACTGTTAATTATTTTTGGTGTGATAATGTCATCAACGGTTGTTTTATGTTTTCTGTTCTCTTCATCTTGAAGAGACATGTACTAAGTTACTGATGGATGAAATGATATGCTGTCTAGGATTTGGTTCGGAAGAGTATACAAGGAAGGGTGGCGAGGAGTATAGAGTAATGAGATTCGCCATAGTCTGAGCTGTGCAATGGGTGCATGGCGGCTCATTTACTCTTCTGTCCGCTTTTGTATTTGTTTGAAATTCTCCATTACGCAAAAAAAAAAAAAGAATAATGCATCTTGATAAATGTCTTTTTAGAATCTGTGGAATAACTAAATTATTTTTCTCTTATATTCTATTAATATGTTGAATGTGATTAATATATTTCCTATTTTGAGACAATCCTGCCTTCCTGGAAAAAAAAAAAAAACACTGAGTTATGGTCCATTATTCTCCTAATAAGCTGCTAGGTTCTCTTTGCTGCTATTTTGATAAGAATTTTGAATCATTATTCTTAAATGAGATTACTGATTTTATTTCAAAGTAGATCCAAGGATAGATGCCTGTATAAGAAGACACCATGAGGTCCCCACAATAGTATAATTATGGCAACAAATACGATTACTGGCCCTTGTGCTGACCACTGCATACCTTAGCTCGTCCTGTCCCTCATCGCAGGGACCCCAAGTGCGCTGGGGCAGGGAGCAGAGAGCAGAGCAGCACATGTCAGTGGGACACACGCCTCTGCATGTATCATTCCCAAAGTCAGCCACACAAAAGCTGCCAAATGCTGAGCACACTTTCCCCAGTCTCAGAGTTCCGCAGCCAAACACCCTCCAGTTCTAGTGAGAGGTCACTGCCCAGAGAATGACCTAAATCAGGACAGAAGTTGCTCCTTGACAGTCTTTTCCTGGGTCAATATCCTGCTTCATTCACCAATGATGCCATCTTAGGAAAGCTGGAAATAGTCCATTAGAATATCTTGAGCATCCTTGAACAATGAAATGTACCTGGAAATTCAAATTTCATGTCCCAGCACAGCAGTTGTCTCTCATAAAAGGTATCAGATGTTTCACAGATTTAACTTACATTAATACAGTCGGCCCTTCTTATCTGTGGTTCTGCATCCACAGAGCCAACCAACCACAGATCAAATTATTTGAAAAAACAAAACAATCAAAAATAACAATACAAGCCAGGTGCAGTGACTCACCCCTGTAATCCCAGCACTTTAGGAGGCCAAAGCAGGGAGATGGCTTGAGCCCAGTATAAGACTAGCCTGGCCAACATAGTGAAACCCCATCTCTACAAATTATATATATATATATATATATATATATGTATATATGTATATATATGTATATATATATGTATATATGTATATATAATTATATATGTATAATATATATAATTATATATGTATAATTTATTTATATATATATATATAATTTATATATATATATATATATATAAAAATTAACCAAGCATGGTGGTGCGTGCCTGTAGGAGGCTGAGGTGGGAGTATCACTTGAGCCTGGGAGGCAGAGGTTGCAGTGAGCCGAGATCACGCCACTGTACTACAGCCTGGGTGACAGAGTGAGACCCCATCTCAGAAAAAAAAAAATTTAAAAATAACAATACAACAATAAAAAAAATACAAATAACAATACAACTATTCACATGTTGTTTGCACTGTATTCAGTCTTAAAGGTAGTCTAGAGGTGATTTAAGTATGCAGTGCAAATCAGGTTATCTACAAATGTGACATTTCAGAACTTGAACACCCTATGATTTTGGTATCCTCCGGGGTCTGGGAACTAGTTCCCCAGATACTAAGGGACGCCTGTTGACCGTGGCGTGGGCGGGATTTGGGAGCAGCCAGGGACAGGGACTGTTAAATTCCCCCCTTTCATGTGCAGCTTTCACGTCACTGCAGCCAACAGCCAGGCTGTCTCTGCAGATCTGTCTGACATTCACCTGCAGCCTCGGGGGCACTTGTCCCGAACACAGCAATCCTCCGGGCCCCCACTCCCAATCATGGCCGGCGCTTCCAAAATGCACCTCTGCTAGCTGGGTGTCTCCCCATGTGCCGAAATGGCACACATACCCTAATGCTGTTGTGAAAACTGCACAAGAGGTAGGCACGAGGATATCTGACATTCTCGGGCTGTGCTTGCAGACATAGACAGTTGGCTAAAGAGCACACCATGTTTTCAGAGACTTTGTTTTCAAATACACAGTACAATAAGAAATACAAATAACAGCAGTACGGTTTAACAACTATGTTATATGGTATTTGCACTGTATTCAGTCTTAAAAGTAGCCTACAGATGATTTAAAGTATGCGAGCACTTTGACTTTCAACAAACCCCACAAGTGAAAACCATAAGGAAGGGCCTGCAGGTTTATTTCCTGTGTCTGCTTTTATTACACACTGTGGACTCTGCTCCCCAAGACACCTCAGATTGACTGTGGTGGCTATTGTTTCAGAAACAGCGACATGACGATCAAGAGCCCGAACCACCGTTATGACCACAAGAGTGCCCAAACTTTCAAGAACAGGGGAAACTGACCTATATAAAGACACTTACACACCACTTAAAAATAGACACAGCAAGGTATTACAGATACTGCCAAATAAATAACCCCTTTTTAAAGAACAGCTTTCAGTGGTCTGGAAGAAATGAAGGTTTGCTTAAAAAAGGAAATAATTTGGCTCTCCTCTCAGTACCAACTCTGCCCTTTATAAAAGTAAGAGACCTCAAAATTGTCCTAAGTCCATTCCTCTGGGTTGCTGAGGCAGGATTCCAGACACTTGGGTGGTCAGCATCGCATAAAACCAAGGGAAGCAAACCAAGGGAAATAGTGGGAGGAAGTGCTTCATACAGACCAGGGCGGATTATTTGGGAACATTATTAGGAGTTATGTGGTGATAATAGGGGTCGCACTGAAACCAGGCCCGGGGAGCTCACGTGTCCTCTGACGACGTCATGAGCTTTCAGCAAGAAGCAAGTAGTATTTTTAGATCTATTTTACAGAAGTGATGGATTTTCCCATTGTCTGCAAGGCACACAGTAGGTCTGGTAGTTATCTGTTTTATTCGATTTGTCTGTAGGTAGCTGCTAGACTGTTCATTTGGACAAAACCTACTTTTGGGGATAACGGATTCAAATAGGTGGTGAATTTGGCTTAGAATAGCTGGTTGATGACCATCATGCTTTGTTTGTTAATGTATATGTTTGTTGGTCATGGCTTTGAGAAATTAATTCATTTATGTCTACTTCTTGATAGGGCAAGAATTTTTAAGCCAAAAATAACAGAACTTAGTGATGGCAATTTACAAAATAAATGAATAGACAAAGTCCAAAGAAAAGGAGGGAGGGCTGGGTGGCTCCCCCCTCACACCAGTCCCTGCCCCAGGCTGCTGTCTCCTGTGTGTGCAGACCTGATCTCATTTCACCCTCAGACCCTGGAGGGCAGAGGTGCTGTAGTGTAAATGCTGATGCCTCAGATGCCAGGTGAAGCACACAGCAAGGCTTAGCAGACGCGAATCGCGGACTCCTAAGGTGAGTTGCCCTTTGTTGGTCAAACACTTAGTTGGATTGGTCTTCTCAGAGCCTCTGCGGCCCACAGCCACCCCACAGCCATCAATAATCTAGCCTGAAAGAAGTATCTCCCCAAAGAAGGTGGGCTTAAAATCATCCTTTCCCAAACCTACTGGATCATGGGGGTGTCTTCCTTTTTCTGATAGGAACGGCTCATTTCCCTGCAGCTGGCGTTGTGAGAAACACACCCTGGCCAGTGCTGTGCTCAGCTGTGTTCCAGCCTCAGCTCCCCCTGCGGGCACCGGTTCTGCTGGGCTCCTGTGCTGGCTCTCCAGGCCCCTCACCCACAGCCACCGGCTGAGCTCTGCCGAATGCTCTTTCATGTGCGTAAACCGGGTCGGAGATGCTGACGGGAAGAAAGATGGAGAAAGGACGCATACATTACAACCATGATGGTATATGTGTGTAGGCATCAAAGCAGGCGTGGGGAAGTCTGTGCAGATATGTTTAACTTTGTCTTGTAATTTGAGGGTCCCTAGGTAAGATGCTTGTAAGAGCCCAGATCTCAGAGCCAGGGAGCTGAGAGGCCTGTGGTTCCTCTTCCAGAGCAGGCAGCTAGACTTGAACAAGGACAAGGAGTGCAGAATGCTTTTCCTTATGTGAGACTGAGGGAGTCCCAGGCCCAGCTCCCTGTGCTTCGGCTGGCTGGCTGACAGCCAGCACACCAGAAAGATGGCCAGAAAAGCGCTCTGATGGGCCAACAGAGAGAGCAGGCCTACTTTCAATGTCAGGGTAGGGTTTCGATGTTGAAACCATATGTCTCGGGGGCTCACACATTCACAGAGCATCCAGCCATGCGTGTACACACATGGGGTGATCTCCCAGCACTTCTGTCCACTGACGCCTCAGCTGCCACGGAAGAAGAGGGAAGAGTGCTTCCGTGGCTGCCATACTGCAGTAGAAATCATGGCTGAATGTCAAGGCCAGGGTCATTGCCAGCTCTCTTTACTGCTATGTGACCCAAAAGATGTCACTGAACCTACGTTCAGCCTGCACAGGGCTAAAACCCTCCAGGTGTTCCCAAGTAGAAAGATTTAAACAGTATTGACACAATGTTCTCTCCATATCCAGATGTTTTACAGTATTGAAAAGATCCTGTTCAGAATATAACTTATAACTTGCTTTCATGGATTCAGGTACTACCTGCTGAGGACCGGACCTATGAAGTTCTACGAGCTGCATTAGGTGCTTTAAGCATGATTTCTCGTCCTTATAACCACCTTTCAAGGCAAACGTGATTACCTCTGTTTGTCTGTCCTTTCCCTTGCCTCAGCCTTGCTGGCAGGGACAGCGCCTACCATTTGATGGGGACAAAGCTGAAATCAGAAGGTCCGGTTGCCTCCGGTGGCGTCCAAGCACTGACAAGAGCAGGAATGGGAACACGGGGCTCCCCAACTCTGACATCCACTCCTCTTTCCTCTCTCTGAACCCGCTTCTTCACCAAACCATGGCAATAATGCCATCTTTGTGACGTTGCTAAGAAAATAAAATAACGTATGTAGGCATGGATTAAGAAACCACAAACTCAGGGCCTCTTTAGCCAGTTTAGCAACAATGTGTATAATTTAGCCATTGCAATGCTTTGGAAAATGTTTCCATCTGTATCAACAGGTAGGGCTGTTGTCACCTGTGAAACACAAGTACCCCCCCCACCCAGTGTCCCACCCCACTGACTCACTGACTGACCTTACCTGATTGGCCCTTAAAATTACGTGTGTTGGCAACCCTCCCCAACCCGCCCTGGGTATGCAGAGCACAAGGAGAAGTCGGCAGCAGGCACCTTGTGCTCCCGGGATCCCAGGGAAGTGAGAAACACAGGCTGACAAAGATTTCAAGAGGGAAACCCTTCCCTGGTCCTCCGTCTCCATAGGTGCTCTTTCCCCACGAACAGCTGCTGTCCCACCCCACAGAAGAAAGCCATCTCTTTTTTCATTTGTATGCGTATTGTGGTGAAATACGCATAGCATAAAATGTGCCCACTCAGCCATTTTTAAGTGCACAGTTCAGTGGCATTATTCCTCTCACGTGCTGTGCAGCCATCACCTCCAACCATCCATCTCCAGAACCTTCTCATCTTCTCATCTTCCCAAATTGAAACTCTGCATCCACTAAACACAGACTCCCAACACCCCTTGCCCCAGCCCCTGGAAAGCCCCAATTGTACTTTTTGTCCAAAAGAGTGACATATTCCCCACCTCCCCAAACACAGAGAGACTTAGTTAACGATTAAACAGGCGCCGGGACACCCCATCTGCCCCTGTCTTATATTAATTCTATGAAGACCGAGTCTGTTTTGACCAGCTGAGCATTTCAGCCTGTGTTGGAATATTCTGTATTCAGATAAACGATGCAGTGGAATGATACATTTTTGAAATAACTTACCTCTTACATTCTTCAGCTACTGTCGGAGAATGCGTCACCCTGGAGGAAGACTCGTGGGAGCCCAACCCCCAGCATAAATCAGGACTGTGAATGGGAAACCTGAGCATAGAGAAGTCTGAGGTGTGAGCGGAGGAGGGAGCTGGGCGCAGGAGCCTCTCCTCCAACCCATGGGATCCAACCTATCTTTCATCACAGGGTGAAAATGCGCTACTTCTGGATTCTTTGTGAAATGATCAGAATCACCCAACGACTTGAGCAGCTATTAGAAAATATATTGGGATTGCTTACAGTAGACTAGCAATATTCCAGAGAAACAGGACGTGGGTGGGTATGCTGGCTCATACCTGGAATCCCAGCATTTGGAAGGCCAAGGCCACCACAATCAGCAATTTTTTTTTTTTTCCTGTAGAGATGGAGGTCTCACTATGTTGCCCAGGCTGGTCTTGAACTCCTAGTCTCAAGCAATCCTCCCACCTCAGTCTCCCAAAGTGCTGGGCATGGTTGGACTCCTACAGATCCAGTTACTTGGGAGGCTAAAGTGGGAGGATTGCTTGAGCCCAGAAGGTCTAGGCTGCAGACAGCCTTGATCACACCACTGTCCCACTACCTTCAGCCTAGGTAGCAGAGCAAGGCCTTGTCTCAAAATAAAGAAAAGAGAAAAGAAGAGAAGAGAAAATAAAAGAAAGAAAAGAAAGAGAGAAACAGAGAGAGGTGGGTGGGGGAGAGGAAGGGAGGGAGGCAGGTAGGGAGGGAAGGAGGGAGGGAAGGAGGGAGGGAGGGAGAGAAGAAGACCTGGTCTTCCAAGGCCATGTTTTCTATGGAAAAGTAATTCCGTGAAATGCTCAGGGAGAAAACACTCAGATGATTTGGAAAGACACTGTTTGTGGAGAATCACAAAACACATTAGCACATTAAAGTCTTGTGAAAATTAAGATTTATTTGTCACTAGAATTGACTTTTCAAATTGCATCATTGACAGCTACTGACAGCCCATGAAACTAGGTATTGTCAGAACATACTCTGGAAATATCAGTCTTCTTATGTAGATTAAATGATAAATTTCAGAATTTAGAGCCAAGGTACGATTTTCTCTGCTGATAATTGAGTATGCTGTAAGATTTCTGAATATATAACTGAGCTCAATAGTCATCTCATAAATAATAGACGGAAAAAAATAACATAACAGAAGTTGTTAGTTGCCTCATAATATCCTTTCTTCTCTTTTTCTTTAGTCACAGAACCTGATTTTATTTGGAAGTGGCAACATGGTCAACTAAAAACTGCATCTCCCAATCTCCTTTACAGCTAAGTATCGCTAATAACTGTATTCTGGCCAATAAGGCAGTACTGGTGGGGCTTTGGGGAGGGTTTCTTAAAGAGAGCTAATTCATTGGTTAGTTAGCCCATTTTGCCCTTTCATGGCTCCTTTTTTTCTGTTGTCTGGAATGTGGATGTGATGGCAGGAGCTCCATCAACTATTTTGGACCATGAGGTTACCCTGACAATGGAAGCTATGCACTAAGGACGTGGGATCAGAAAGGCAGAAGGGGACTGGGTCTCTGCTGACATTATGAAGCTGCCATACCAGTTCAGGAATGCCTACATTTAGACCTGATAACAAAATTAACACTTGTATGTTTAAGTCACTATAACTGCAGGTTTTCTTTCATAGGTAATAAAGCCAGATCTTAACCAAAAAAAAAAAAAAAAAAAAAAAAAAAAAAAAAAAGACAGTCACTACTTGAGGGAGTTTATTGATACCCCCAGCTCAGGAGATCTGACCAGTTTTCCAATAAACTTCCATCTTACCAGCTGTTGTTCCAAGTGAAACATGATCTATTACCTGATAACAAATAGCAAAATTTCCTCTCTGTCTAGGGATTCCTCCTCACCCAGAATCTTAGCCTGTGGCCCTTTCTCCTTTCTACAAGAGAGGAATTATGTTTTCCTTTCCAGATTCCTTACAGAGTTATACACATGGGTTTGCACCGATCTATGCTTTCATGATATAAATTTCTCCTGTAAATCTTATTCTCATTTTCTTGCCTGCTGGCCCTTTTGGATGGAGACTGTCACCACGAGGTTGCCAAGTCACTTAGTTGTGATCTTTTCTCCAGGTTCCTACCCCTTTTTCTCCATCTGTCAGGAATCAAGTTTCAATAAGAGGAAGTTTATTTTTGATTCAGTAAATTGATGTAACAAGGGGAGCAAAACTATTTTGATTAGAATATGTTTGATTAAATACCTTTTCCAGCTGTTTGACCCCAACTCAAGAACTCCTTATTTAATTCTATGCGCAAACAAAATGAAGCAGGGCCCTCCTTAGAAACAAAAGCTTTTCTCACAATGAAGGTTGAATTCGTCTTCCTCTCAGAAATCATGTCATCTAAGGAAAAGTCCATGATACGTTTGCTTTCTTCTTTTAAGGTAACTTTTACATACAATGTTAAGTAAAATATAAGAGTTGAATTTTGTGAAAATATCGTGATTTGGTCATTTGCTTTGGTGTCTAGAATAAGGATAGAGGAATAGATAAAGACATAGATAGATGGATTGATGGGTGTGTAGATGGGTGAATGGGAGAGATGAATGGATGGATAGGTAAACAGATGAATAAACTGATGGGTGGGTGGAAGGGTGGAAGGACAAGTGAATAGGTAGATGGATGGATGGGTGGGTGGGTGGACTGATGTGTAGATAGGTGGGTGGGTGGGTGG
>NW_016107546.1:5232045-5235123 GCF_001604975.1 Cebus imitator | reverse complement strand
ATGGGTGGGTGGATGGATGGGTGGATGGATGGATGGGTGGATGGATGGGTGGATGGATGGGTGGATGGGTGGGTGGGTGGATGGATGGGTGGATGGATGGATGGATGGGTGGATGGGTGGATGAATGGGTGGATGGATGGATGGGTGGGTGGGTGAAATTCACTAATCTATGAATAGTGAGAGTCAGATCATAAGACCTTAAGCACATAATACAATGACCATGAAGAAAACTCTATTTTTAGAGCATGCCATATTGCTAAACTAGATGGTTTTGAAGAAAATTCTATTTTTGAGCATGCCATATCGCTAAGCTAGATGGGAGAAGGAGAGGAAAAGAGTGTGTGAGAGAGAGAGAGAAATAGAGAAACCATTAGAATCATCAGATGATTGAGAGAAAATTTAGTTCATTTCCCTTAATTTACTGATGAGAAAGCTTAAGCCCAGGGAGACCAAGCCCATGATTCCCCCAGTGAGACCTAATATCCAAGATTGCTGCCTCCCAGAACAGAGGTCTAATATTGCTATTGTCCCAGTCCTAATGGAATTAGCCAGATTAAATTAATTTATTCTGCAATAGGAAGCAACATCCAAACCTCCATGGCTCAAAACAACAATGGTTGACTTCTTGCCCACACTGCATGTCCACAGCTGGGACATGCAGAAGGGTGCTCTGCTCACCTCAGCCATTCAGGGACTTGGGCTGACAGAGTTTCACCATCTCAGGTCATGGCCATCTCCCCACAGAGCCTTCAAGTTCACTGCTGCGGGTAGAGAGAACATAGAGATCTCCCAGCAGCTCCTCCATGCCTCCAGAAATGACCTGTGTACCTGCCACTCCCATCTCATTAGCCAAAGCAAGTCTCTGGGAGGTTGGAGAAATGTAATCCTCCCTTATGTCCAAGAAGGGGAGAATGAAAATATTAGGGAGCTTTAGAAATATCTTCCACACCAGCCCTGTCTGCAGTCACTATTTGATAACCCACAGGGAAGTTTTGGGAATGGTCCACAGCTCCCATGTTTTGCTTTACAAGGGTAGGGAGAGACAAAAACACAGCTCACTCCCTTTCTCAAAACAACATAGAATTGACCTCTGATGAAACCTTGGAAAATCCCAACCCAAAGCTACAGGAAGCCCTGGGCATCTCTAGTTCTGACTCTTTGTAATCAAATCTGTGAATAGTAAGAGTCAAATCTTAAGACCTTAAGCACATAATACAATGACCATGAAGAAAACTCTATTTTTAGAGCATACCATATTGCTAAGCTAGATGGTTTTGGAGAATGTTAGACCTGGAAGGAAACATTTCCTCCCTTATCTCTTTTAACAGCCCCCATATAGCTGACTTGTAAGATACTATTATCATCAGTTACAGGTGGCAAAATTGAGACGCAGAGGATTAAGAAGAGTGGACCAAGTACATTAGTCACAATAACCTGGGTTACCTATGGTGACAAACAAACCTAAAATCCCAGTGCCTCAACATACGTATGATGCCCTTGCTCACATGGTATCCAACATGGGTTGCATGGAATTCTGCTCTCCAACCCCATGTGGGACCTAGGATGGAGGCTCTGCCATCTTATAGCCGCAGCATCAAAGCACATGGCCTTCTCATCTGGGAGGTTGGGGAACATGTATCTCCTGTGTCTCACGGTGGGAGAAAAGGAGTTAACCAGCAATCAAAGTGCTTCACCCACACAGAGCACAAATTATCTCCAGTCACTGCCTATTGGGCAGAGTTGGCCACGTGACTATCTTCCAGAAATGGCTGGGAAGTACACATCTCTGTGTTGAGGAACATTAAGTTTACTCTGCCCCCATGGCTCCTTTGTGGAAGATACTTTTAGTTTGTAATTAGTGGTAGGCAGATAATAGCTGCCTACCTGGTATATTCCTGAGTTATGTGTATATGTAGAATACCTATGTATTAATAAGAACCACCTGTCAAAGAGCAAATAAATATGTGGATGAATCTCTGTTTGGGGCCTTCAGTCTGGAGAGCTGTCAGCCCTGCAGGTTCTCAGGCTGTTTGTCCCCAGGATAGATCCCCTCTGTTGTGCTATCTGGGCATCTGCCTCTCAATACCTTCAGCGCCCCTAAGCGGGGGTCTCCTGACCGACCTGGATTTCAGTATCTCTGTGTGGGCAGAGCAAGAGAGAGGCTGGTGACATCCACCAAGGTGGGGCAGGCAGCAGCAGAGCTGGGACCAGAGCCCAAGCATATTAGTTCGTTCTCACACTGCTATAAAGAAATACCTGAGACTGGGTAATTTATAAAGAAAAGGGGTTTAATTGGCTCACAGTTCTGCAGTCTGTACAGGAGGCATGGTGCCAGCATCTGCTTGGCTTCTGGAGAGCCCTCAGGAAGCTTACATGAACATGAGATTTGGGTAGGGACACAGATCCAAGCCGTATCACCAAGTCCTCTGCATTTCCTTCCAATGTTCCTATTCTGTGGCCAGAGTAAATGGCTCATGTAAAACTTCAACTAGGCTCTAATCCAAGGACCTTGGGTTGGTCACTTACCTACCTGAGAAAACGTTTGCTCATTTGTAAATACGAATAATAAAAGCTACCCCAAGGGCTATTGTGAGGGTTACATGAGATAATGAATATTAAATACTTACTATAGTATCCTGCACACAATCAGCCCTCATTAAATTCTTGTTGCTGTTGAGATTGTACTTTTAAAGCCATATGGGACCATCATGGCCTTTGATGTCATGAACATTGTTGGTAGGTGATCAAAACACCTGCCTCTTTTCTGCAGACCTCAGACACTATCAAAATCACCCTCCAAGGACCCAACTTTATGTCTGGCACCATCCTGGGACTGACAGCTTGTCATCAGATACAAAGAAAAACCTAATTATGGAGCCACCAAGGAGTCTAGGTCCTTATTATGCACCCTCATTTTATCTGTTAATTCAGTACATATTTATTAAGCACCCCTTGTGCATGTATTTCCTAAACTGGGAATAAAACTGTAGAGAAAACAAACAGAAATCAACTCATGGCACTTACGGTCTTTGTTTTTAATTTTTAACTTATTTTTTATTAATTTTTGATTTTTTAGAG
>NW_016107546.1:5220610-5231849 GCF_001604975.1 Cebus imitator | reverse complement strand
TTGTTTGTTTGTTTTTTGAGATAAGATTTCACTCTCGTTGCCGAGGCTGGTGTGCAATGGTGTGATCTCAGCTCACTGCAATCTCCGCCGCTCAGGTTCAAGCAATTCTCCTGCCTCAGCCTTCCGAATAGCTGGAATTACAGGTGTGCACCACCACGCCTAGCTGATTTTGTGTTTTTAGTAGAGACGGGGTTTCACATGTTGGTCAGGCTGGTCTCAAACTCCTGGGCTCAAGTGATCTGCCCACCTCAGCCTCCTAAAGTGTTGAGATTACAGGTGTGAGCCACTGCGCCTGGCCCACTTAATAGTTTTTGAAGAATCACAAAGTTACCTGGCAGAGTCTTTGGAAATAAGTAGGCATAGAATTCACCCCTTGTGAGTGAAGTGGACTGGCAAACACTGCTGTCATATTCTTTACCCACAGAGCACGGCTTCACGCACACTTGGTCTGCATGATCTTTGCAGGTAAACCTGGCACGCTGAGTCCTGTGGTGACCCTTGGCCCCTGCCTCCCTCCTGGAATTTCACACTGTCACAGCCACAGCAAGCTCAGCCAGCGTTCACCTCTTCTTCTAGGCCATCCTACTTACCTCAGTCACTTCACTCCAAAAAATCCTGCCAACTGCCTGCCAGGTCGTCCTCCACTGGTGGTGTGGATGGTGTGCTGACTTTTACACGAGGCTGGAAATCTAAACCCCACCCAGCTCAGGTGCAGCAGCCGGGTGAAGCTGCATCGGGTAAAGCTGATACAGCGGCTGCAGCAGCAGCTTCCCAAGCCATCAGAGAGGAGCCTCAAGCTTCCCCACTGCATAGGACTCCAGGAGTCCCTTAGGAAGCTCAGGCTAGAGCCTGTTGATTCACCTTCCCTGTGATTCTATGAGCCATTTAATATCCTGAAATAAATCCCTTTCTGCTCTGCTCTGTAACTGAACCCTGACCAATACCAAGGCGGGTATCAGGAGGGGTCGTAGGACTGAGCCTTAGGAATCAAAGTCTCAGATTGCTTGACTGGGTGGTTTTCAAACTCCTTGGTCCAAATGTATACACATAATTTTAAAGAAATGGATTTCCAGATCCTCACCTTCTATATACATTAGTGCCTTAGGGCAAGAGTTCAAAAGCACACTTTATAAAAGAAAGCACTAGCCCTCATCCTTCCCAAACTTACTCCACGAGGGTTTAGAAACCCTCAAATGCCAAACACAGGGAAAGCCTGTCCTGATAACCAGGCAAGGCCCCAGCATCCTCTGCCTTTCCAGCTTTCCCTGTCTCATGGTACTTTCTGCTGAGGAAGGGACCTGGCTTTTGGTGCATGCTGGGATGTTCTGAATTCAGGTATATGACGGTGAGCTGGCGAGAGTAATGACAAGGGCTGAGTAATGACCTCGTCTCTGTCCTGTGGCGACCTGGGTAAGGCATGTCAGGTGATTTGGGGAAGAGAAAGAGGAAGGAATTGGGAGAATTGACTGACATTTCTATAACAAACCTTTTCCATTTCCATCACCTTAATTTTGTGATCAGGCTTTCCAGCAATAATACCTGTGAAGCACAAATAGAAAAAGAATCGAGGCAGAACATTCTGGCAGTGGTATAGTCTGACAGTGGTTTATTCTGGAGTGGTATATTCTGGCAGTGGTACATTCTGGCAGTGGTATATTCTGGCAGTGCTATACTCTGGCAGTCGTATATTCTGGCAGTGATATGCTCTGACTGGTATATTCTGGAGTGGTATTTCTGGCAGTGGTATACTCTGACAGTGATATAGTCTGGCAGTGGTATATTCTGGCAGTGGCATAGTCTTGCAGTGGTATATTCTGACAGTGATATATTCTGGCAGTGGTATACTCTGGCAGTGGTATATTCTGACAGTGATATATTCTGACAGTGATATATTCTGGCAATGGTATATTCTGGCAGTGGTATACTCTGGCAGTGTTATATTCTAGCAGTGGTAAGTGGTATACTCTGGCAGTGGTATATTCTGGCAGTGGTACATTCTGGCAGTGGTATATTCTGGCACTGGTATACTCTGGCAGTGGTATATTCTGGCAGTGGTATATTCAGTCTTACATTTTTCAAATAAGAAAATTCCAGCTGGGTGTAGTAGCTCACACTTGTAATCCTAGCACTCTGGGAGCATTGCCTGAGCCCAGGAGTTTGAGACCAGCCTGGGCAACATCAGAAGACCCCATCTCTACAAAAAAAACTTCAAAAATTATCCAGACATGGTGACACGTGCCTGTAGTCCCAGCTACTCAGGAGGCTGAGGTGAGAGGATCACTTGAGCCCAGGAGTTTGAGGCTGCAGTGAGCTGAGTTTACACCACTGCACTCCAAGCTAGGCAGCAAAGTGAGATCCCAACTCAAAAAAGAGAGAGAGAGAGAGACAGAGAAAATTAAAAAAAAAAAAAAAACTCATCATGTAAGTGATACATTTCCAATAAAATTTCACTCTTTGTATTAACCCGATTGTTTTATCAATGTTTATAACATTTATGTTGTTTTCATTAGTTGCATATCATGATAACAACAATTGTAAGCATGACCCAGAAAATACTTTAAGCTCCTAAAGTCTTTTGGTCACAGGAAATAGAGAACATTTTACAATTTCAATTCACATACATTTTTGGTTGCAGAAAAGGGTGATTAGTAAATGTTTCAAGCATAAGTATAGGATGAACCTTGAAAAAGTGACACTAACTAAAGAAAGGCAGTCTCAAAGGACAGCATACTGCATGATTCCATTTACGTATCAGTGTTTGCGGTGGGCGGCTCTACAGACAGAAAGTGGATTAATGGTTACCTAGAACTGGGTGAGGTCGGGGGAGATGGAACAATTGCCAGGGTGATAGCTAAGGGGTGCAGGGCTTCTTTTGAAATAAAAATGTTCTAAAATACATTGTGGTCATGATGTAAAACTCCGTGAATATATTAAAAGGCATTGAATTGTACACCTTATGTATGTGAATTGTATATGTGAATTATATCTTAATAAAGCTGTTAAAAAATATACATTAGGCTGTGCGCAGTGGCTCACACCTATAATCACAGCACTTTGAGAGGCTGAGATGGGAGAGATGCTTGAGACCAGGAGTTCGAGACCAGCCTGGGAAACATAGTGAGACCCCTATCTTTACAAAAGAAACCAAAAATCGATAAAATCAATTAGCTGGATGTGGTGGTGAATGTCTGTAATCTCGGCTTCTCAGGAGGCTGAGGTGGGAGGATGGCTTAAGCCCAGGAGTTCAAAGCTGCAGTGAGCTGTGATGGTACTGCCTGAGCTACAGAGTGAGACATGTCTCAAAAAAACATCTATATATGTATATATACACATACACATTACGTTCTGATAGAATTCTGAGAAGAAAGTGAAGTGGAAATATATGTTCAAAGAATAAAAAGACAAAATTTTTAAAAATTAAAGAGATTGTTCAAATATTTTTAAAGCGAATGATGATCAATAACATGTCATTACAGTGTTTAGCCCCGTGGACACTTTCTACAAAGTTACATGGCATTTTTATCATAATGTCCCTACTGGCAGTGCAGAGGCAGATTCACCCTGAAGCCAATGAACCCTAATCTTCAAAGGTTTTCACTAGCACAGGCCACCTCCAAGGCCTAGAAATGGCTCTTCTGGGTCACATATTTTAGTAAAATATGCAAGAGTAAGATGTTTCAACCATAATGATTGATACCTCTTTTTACACTCCCCTTTGTCTTTCTTGTCCTCATGTGTGGTGTCATTGCAGTGGCCACGGGCGCTTTTGAAAGTCCACTAATTGAATTTGGATAAATAAGTAGGTTTGGGTTTTACAGGATGTATTTACTGATGCGGTAACTTCCACATATGGTTATGTTATTGCTAGCCACTCTGGTGTAAAAATGATTTGTAGAAATACTCCCTCTGCCTGTGGTGCTGAGGGCCAGAAGTCATGCTGTGATATTCATTTTCTGTGGTGACCACGACCATGAATGTGTGGACAGTAGACAAGAAATAAGGTTGGAAATGTAGACAACCAGAAGCCAGTCTATACAAAAATATAAGAGATGCATCAGGTAGATCTTCACTAAAAATATTTCTCTCTGGCCTGGCATGGTGGCTCACACCTGTAATCCCAGCACTTTGGGAGGCCAAGGCAGGCAGATCACCTGAGGTCAGGAGTTCGAGATCAGCCTGACCAACATGGAGAAACCCCATCTCTACTAAAAATGCAAAATTAGCCAGGTATGGTGGCTCACGCCTGTAATCCCAGCTACTCAGGAAGCTGAGGCAGGAGAATCCCTTGAGCCCGGGAAGCAAAGGTTGCAGTGAGGCGAGATCATGCCATTGCACTCCAGCCTGGGCAACAAGAGTAAACTCCATCCAAAAAAAAAAAAAAAAAATCTCTTTCTTAGGTTTTGTCATGTTAGCTTTTTGAAAGCTTCTAATGTTTTGTGATCCATTTCAACTATTTACATGCATCAGAAAAAGGTGAGACGTCAATTAAAAAGTGGGTGAAGGGTATTTTATTTTTCTAAATTGTCTTCAGGAGTATATGGAGAAAACAAATTGAAGACCACTAAGTTATCTGACTTGGCTGGGCGTGAAGCACAGAAGGTCTCATTCGCATTGGAAGGTGGGACCCTGGTGCTGTGTGGCAAGAGGTGACACAACAGTCGCTTGAACTCTGCTTTCAGAGTTGGGGCTACAGGAGTCAAGGGGTAAGTGGAGTTTTGGCTCAAGTGCCTCTCATGGTGTACCTTGTAGGTCTATAAACTTGTCCTATTCCACTTCCTGAGTTTCTGAATGCAGAGCATTCTCTATGCAGAAACTCTATGAATGCATGCAGAAACACCCCAGCTACCGAATCCCCACACTCATCCCTGGCCCAGGAAGTGAGGACTCTTTAGGTAAAAAGGATCAAGTGGAACACCCTGGAACACCCTACTTCTTCCTAACAAGAGTTATCATCATCACATCCCTGAATGAACTGCCGAACACTTGAAAGATGTAGAGATGACATTTCCTGTGTCACCCACTTAACTCCGCTGCCTGACCTATGTAGAACACATATGGCCGTAGGAGGATAATGACAGTTCACTGTTAATTTAGTCAATAGATGGCTTCAATTGCAGCTCTTGTTCTAGACGTAGTTTTATGACTACAGCAAATCAACACAGCCCGAGCACCAATATGCAGCTACTAATTTGGTAAATCTGTTGTCTCTTTCTCAACAAAACCACAAAAAGCAATATTCTTTTACCTGGTAGGGCCAGCTAGAATACATCTCCACAGTCTTACCCTGTGGCAGGACTCTGCCTTCTCTCCCAGTTACATCTGCAGGGAACCGTGTTCACGTCACCATTCCAGAGGACACATTAGTAATATTCTTATTGCACCTAGTGAGCGGGAACAAGTACATTATGTGCCTAGATTGTGCCGAAGTGTGGAATGTTGTGCCACAAGAATTCAAGAGCTGCTCTCTCGGCAGAATTGCTGTGCGCAGTGATCCAGTGAGCAATGAGATATCTCTCTGAATTTTGCACCCCCTACTGCTAATAAAGAGCTATAGCACTTGATACAACTCTACCGGGGAACCAATATATACCGTGTGTGTGTGTCTGTGTGTGTGTGTGTGTGTGTGTGCAGCTCTGACCCCTATTCTGAATAACCCATGAGTCTGCCAGCTTTGAGAGGATCCCAGGGCAGGCCAGGCATGGTAGCTCATGCCTATAATTCCAGCACTTTGTGAGGGCCAAGGCAGGAGGATCACTTGAACCCAGAAATTTGAGACCAGCCTGGGCAACATAACAAGACACCGTCTCAAAAAAAAATTTTTTTTAATTAGCTGGGTGCATGATGGTGTACACTTATAGTCCTAGCTTCTCAGGAGGCTGAGGCAAGAGGATTTCTTGAGCCCAGGAGTTCAAGGCTGCAGTGAGCTATGGTTGCACCACTGTACCACCCAAGCCTGAGTGACAGAGAGAGACTCTGTCTTAAAAAAACAAAAACAAAAAAAACAGAGCAAATTTTTCAGGTCACATGCAAGCAGCTTTACCACACTTGGATCTGTAACAGATCTAGTAGTGCTGGAAGTGTCTAAGTCACTCAGAATATGATGGTACCTGCAGAACCCCTCAAGGAAAATCACAGGCAAATGCTGTATGTCCAATCACAGAGTTGGTGGAAGACTACAGTATCTCAATACAAGAAAGACCACACAGAAATAGGACCTCTCAGGAAAAAAGACTTAGATCACTCCACTAGATAAAGAGCTCTAACCAGCAGAGTTGCCGGTGGGGTGAAAGGAAATACATCGTAGAATAAAGCAACCACGATTCTTGAAAAAATAAGGACTGCAATAGCATTATTTTTTCCTTCTTTTCTCTAGCCTAGTCAATTTATATGTTTTCTCCCTCTTTCCCTTAACATTTTATATTGGATGTGTTTTATATAAGATGGATGTGTTTTATATAAGATGGATGTGTTTTATATAATTCAGTCTATGGGTTATAAGATATCAAGGTAGGATTATGACTGAACTTCAGTGAACACCAGAACAGAATCTAGAACACAGAACCTTCATGAGAACAGGATGCAGTGGCTCATGGCACTTCCCCGCTTTGGGAAGAAAGTGAGTTCCATTTTTTATGCATGGGGAATCATTGCCATTTGGAAGTGTACATATGAGAAGAGGGGAGTGTATGGGAGTTTAGTTAACAGGCAGAGGACTGTGATGAGTGCTGTGGATTGAGTCACCCAGCAACCATGCTGATATCCTCCTAGCATGTCTTCACGTATTGCAGGAGCTGGGATGCTAGTTTTTACTATATTTCCCCAACTCCCTTGCATTTAGGGTCTACAGTGATTTAGATTCCACTATTCAGGCAAATTAGTGCAGGATTAGGAAGGGATGTTTCTAATATTCTGCTGACAAGCGCCACTGTGAAGGTACCTAGCTTCTCTGTGAAAGCGTGAGGAGAGGTCTCAGTGTCTACTTACTGGCTTTGTGGAGTATTAAAATGCACCGCCCACGGAACCTACTTGCTGGTGTGGGTTACACCAGGGGTGTCATGATTTGGAAGCTAGCAGCACTAGAAGCAGCTTTCTGCTTGGGAGAGTTTCCTAACTATGTCAATTGCCTGTCTGGGTGGCTTCCCGGCCCGGGCAGGTGGCATGGTTCTGGAGCTAGCAGCTGTGGCCACTGTTTCCCTACTCTGCTGAATTTGAGGAGAGGCAATAGTTTCTTTAGTTCTTCAGGGTGGCTTTGGGTTGTGTTCTTAAAAGATCAGTCTGGAATCTGATCCTTCAGTCTTCCCAACGAGTCTGTAAACCACTTAATATCCTGCCACAAATCCCTTTCTGCTTAAACTAACTAGATTGAATTTCGTTCTCTGCAAGCCAGCCTGGGCGACAGACCGCAGAACCCTCTGCGCTGTTCCTTTCCCTATGAATTATTTTTTTCCTAAACCAAGTCACTTCACGTGGATCTAGAATATATCATTTATTCTTCTTGGCCAAACCACAGGCTTTCCCTTTTAAATATTCAACTTGAGATTTACCCTCCATGAAGCCATTTCAGATGGGTTCAAAAACGCTTCTCACTTCCTCTACAACTGTGACCCAGATACTTTAGTGACGGCTCGTTGAGGGCTCTAAGACCATTCATTGGTTTCAGAACTGAAGCTCCTGTACCTCTCTTTTTCACGTAAAGTAAAAAGTGTTGTGACCTTAGCAGGGCAGACGAGGCCTTAAACACTGCAGCTTAAGGTTGGGATGGCAAAAGACGTGACCACTTAATCCTTTAGTCTTTCCAACTCTCTCTCTTCCGCTTCCTTCTCTCTCCCCTTCCCACGACACACAGCCATTGCCTCTGAAGCTGGCTGCTGACTGAGCACGCCCGCGATGACATTCGTTCAGGGGAGGACGCCCAAATCTGTCAATGAAGCATCCCTACCCGCAGGAGGCCTGGAGCCGAGCGCAGACCCCTACACCTGCCCGGGTCCCGAAACGCAGGTGCTCCAGCGCTAAGGACGCACACCGCCCCCTGGAGGCGGGCCCTGGCCCTGCGCCCCGCGCTCCTGCCGGCGTTGACTGCACCTCGCGGCTGCGCACTTTCCGCTCGGCGCCCAGCCCTGGCAGATCAGGACACAATCACAAATGCACCAAGAGTTTACAAGAAAGACTTTCCAAAAGAAAAGTAAATGCGGGGTGGTCGTTCTAATAAATATAACGTGCAATGGCCCAACTATGTGATAAATCATTCGAAAATGCAGAAAATGTGTTTCCCTTTATCTGCCATTTCTATTCCACCTCACTGCTTTTTTAAAGTCCTTCATTTATGCGCTTCTCAGAAACATCTTCCGTGAGCAATATCATCCAGCCTTGACAGCAGTGCCAAGCACTTTAGAAAATGAAATGATAATAATTGGCAATTACCGACACCATCTATGTTTTGATATATTTTACAAAACTAAAATAAAAATTCGAGGCAAACTAGCTGGTCAATTGTTATTTGTGTCATTTCCAAAACCCAACATTCTTTGAATAATAAAACCAACGCTTCCTCTAGCAACCTGTGTGACGTGTCCCTGAATCAACATTTAAGATGTGGAACTAAAACGTAATGGGGAGATATGCCTCGATTGGAAAGTTAGCAACCTTGCCAAGGACATAGACCTGTTCTTACTTCAACTGGTCTTTTCTTTAACAAGTGGATTGCGTTATACACCTTTTTGTTATGTTTTGCATTCATGTATGCATAAAATGCTTGCTTCACTAGGAATCAACCAGATATTAAAAGAAGGTAAACATATTTTGGCCATAAATGATGAAAGCTGCATTTGTAGACAGGCTCAGCACATTTATTATTGGCCACTGGGTCAATGTTGACAATTCCCAAAAGAAGTTCCCACCTGCATGACAAAGCTGACGGAGCCTACAAATCGGGAACATCATAAGTATTAACCATCCTGAAGTGTGTGTGTACATATATAAATAAATACATATTTTAAGATGAAGTCTTGTTCTGTCACCCAAGCTGGAGTACAGTGGCGAGATATTGGCTCACTGCAACTTCCACCTCCCGGGTTCAAGGGATTCCCTGCCTCAGCCTCCTGAATAGCTGGGATTACAGGCACCCGCCACCATGTCCGGATAATGTTTGTATTTTAGAGACAAGGTTTCACAATATTGGCCAGGCTGGTCTCAAACTCCTGACCTTAGGTGATCCACCCACCTTGGCCTCACAAAGTGCTGGGATTACAGGTGGGGCTTACAGGTGTGAGCCATGGCTCCTGGCTATGAAGTATATTCTTACAAGACGTTGCAAAAACAAACAACAGGTATCTAGAATGGGCAATAGCTTCCTACTCCTCCTGCAATTGTATATATATATGTTTTTTTTTTTTTTTTTTAAAAAGACAAATCCTGAAAACCATTGGAAAGGCACACAAAATCATATGCCAAGGTCACATTCAGCCAGAAGGGGTGCTGTCAATTATGTTTACTTAAAGGCAGAGGTCCAGATACATTTTTGGTATCCTCTTTTAAAAAAAATTGCAGTCCTTAAAATTTGGTAAGCTTCTGTGACTAAACGTGTCTTGACTGCTCCCTAAAATGTGTACATGTATGCATGTTCAAAATCCCTTCTTTCATCATTTTCAGAGACACTATTTCAATTTCCTGCCCTAAAACATATGGAATTCCATATTAAACAAAAGTCTCCTTTCAGGGACTTGCAGGCTTGGTGTGGCTGATTGGTGCTGGAGGCCGCGCAGGACCTGGCTTCTCACCTTGACACACGTGAACTCAGACATAGCAAGTGCTGTGCAGAGCGAGTGCTTGCTCTTCAACTCAGGTGATAGCCAGAAGCCTGGGCCCTGTCTTCCACTTCCTCCATAGCTGCTGCATGGTGCCTGTATTATTATTATTATTATTATTATTATTATTATTATTTTTGAGTCAGGTCTCACTCTGTTGCCCAGGCTGGAGAGCAGTGGCATCAATCAAATCTCACTGCAGCCTCAACCTCCTGGCCTTAACCTAGCCTCTTGCCTTGGCCTCCCAGAGTGCTGGAATTATAGGCTTGATCCCCCACACCCAGCCCATATTATTGTTATAATACACATAGGAGTCACAGGAATGAACAAGAGCTAGTACATGTAGAGCATACTCTGTTTGCCAGGAATGCAGTATTACATGGAATCTCTCACAACTTTCTGGAAGGCAGGGACTGAAATTATCCTCATTGTTGGAGGTGGGGCCTGGTGGGAGGTGAATATCTCATTAATGGCTTAGCACCATCCCCATGTTGGCCAGGCTGGTCTTGAACTCCTGACCTCAGAAATTGTCTCCATTTTACATCTGAGTACACTGAGGCTTACAGGTGACAGTTACTGGGCCCAAGGAAAAGGAGCCCGGGGGCCAACCCAGCACCATTAAGCTTAGCATGATACTGTTTCCTTTTAATAACTGCCTTTAATTAATTAATCGACACCGTATTCTTCCCTTAGATCTTTATGTAATCAACAGTCAATAAGTATGAAATAAGAATGTTGGTTGGAAAGCCAAATAACTCCAATGTGCTCAGATAAAAGACTTTTTAAAGTTTAATTCATACTGAAGACCTTTTTACAGTGAATTATCTCCAGAATTTTACAATTAACTTATAAATTGATACTAAAGGCCGGGCATGGTGGCTCATACCTGTAATCCCAGCACTTTGGGAGGCCAAGGTGGGTGGATCACTTGATGTCAGGAGTTCGAGACCATCGTGGCCAATGTGGGAAACACTGTCTCTACTAAAAATGCAAAAATTAGCCAGGTGTGACGGTGCATGCCTGTCATCCAGCTACTCAGGAGGTTGAGAGGCAAGAGAATCGCTTGAACCTGGGAGGCGGGGGTTGCAGTGAGCCAAGGTTGTGCCATTGCACTCTAATCTGGGCGACAGAGCAAGACTCTGTCTCAGAAAAAAAAAATTAAAATTAATAAATATAAAAAATAAATTTAGACTCTATATCAACTTAACTCATAATCAAACATTTCAGCATTTATTTAATTATGTCAATTTAAATTAATTCTAAATGGATCATGAAATCTTTATGCTTCCCCTGAAAATGAAAACTGAGGGCTACATAATTTTTACACATGAAAGATTTAAGCTTTGCATTGCCATATACCAAAAAGATTTCCCATTCCAAGACAATGCTGCCAAGGAAATTAAGCTTTCTTTTCTTCACCATGATGACAAAAAAAA
>NW_016107546.1:5197594-5220597 GCF_001604975.1 Cebus imitator | reverse complement strand
AAAGAAGTCAAATTATCTTTGTTTGCAGATGATGTGATCTTATTTGGAAAAACCTAAAGTCTTCACCAAAAAAAAAAAAAAAAAAAAAAAACTAAACTTCAAAAAGAAAAATAAGTTTAAAAGAGTGGGAGAATGAATGGGTTCATGCTTTTATGTAACTGACATTCCACAAAGGGGGTTCAGGCAGCAGCAAGACAATTAGACCAGATAGTCTCTATTGCCTCTGTTTGGATAGTTTGGATCTGTGTTTCCGCCTGACTCTCATGTTGAAGTATAATCCTCATTGTTGGAGGTGGGGCCTGGTGGAAGGTGAATATCTCATTAATGGCTTAGCACCATCCCCATGTTGGCCAGGCTGGTCTTGAACTCCTGACCTCAGGTGATCTGCCCACCTGGGCCTCACAAAGTGCTAGGATTACAGGCGTTAGGCAACATACCCAGCTGAAAAATATGTAAAAAAATCGAGAGGATATTGTAATAATCCCCCCATACCCTTCACACAATTAAACAATTATCAATACATTGTCATGTATTATTTATATATACCTTTATCTAATGCCTCCCTCCCTCAATTACCTTGAAGTGAAACAAGATACATCATTACATACAAAATATTTCAGTAGGTATTTCTAAATATAATGATTCTTTAAAAAAAAAAAAAAAGCACAACTATACTACAATTATCACACCTAAAACAAAGTCACAGCAATTTCTTAACATCATCAAATTTCCTGTAAGTGTTTAAGCCCATCATTTCATCATTTCTTTTTATGTTCTGTTCAAATCAGGCCAAAAGCCCATGCATTGTACTTGACTGATATGTCTCTTAGCACATTTTAAATATATGCTTTCTCTTTCTTTTTCCTTGCAATGCATTTGTTGAAGAAATCAGGTCATTTGTCCTATAGTGTATTCTATGATCTGAATTTGCTGCTATATGCTGGTGATGTCATTTAAAAGTACCCTGTAGTTCGTGTAAACTGATAATTATATCTAGGTCCTTGATAAGGTTCATTGTAACCTCTTCTGAGGTTGTTCAGCTTTATGATTTGCCTTTCCCCTTGAAAAGGTGCCTCAATTATGCCATTTCTAACTACTATGAACAAGGATGTCTTCTTTCTGTGAAATTCCTTAGTAGGGAATATACACAAAGTCTTGCATGGTCTAATGAAAAGAGCACAAAATTTACAGCCTAACAGATTTCAATGGAAGGCCCACTGGCTATGAGCTATGTGATCTTGGGCAAATATAAATAAATAATTATTTATACCATAATTATTTCATTTATAAAATAGAAGCAATAATGATTGACTTATGAAGTCACTGTAAAGGGTGGCAAGAGAAGCCCATATAAAGCATCAAGCATGTTATAATTTTTATATGAAGTACAGAAATCTATTTCTTACAACTTTGCAGGCTGGAAAGTCCAAAGTCATGAGGCCTGCATCTGGAGAGGGCCTTCTTGCTGTGTTGTCCCATGGTGTGGAAGACAGAAGGGAAAGAGAGTGCGTCTGTGCATGAGAAAGAAAGGGGTCAGAATGCATCCTTTTATCAAGATGCAATAACTTACTCACATGATATTGACATTATTCCATTCATGAGTGCAGAATCCTCATGACCCAATCACCTCTTAAAGCCTCCACTGTTGCATTGAAGATTTAGTTTCCAAGACATGAACTTTGGGGAACACACTCAAACCATAGTACCTACCATTATCTTGCTGTAACTTAACCTAAGTTCTCAGTTCTGCATGTTCATGTGAACACATCATCTTTTTATCCACACGGTCATGCTCTTCCTGCATCTATATTGCTACTTTCTTTCCTACATGCAATTTGAGAATTATATTTTTTAAATCACCACAGATGGAAGACTGTTTCCTGAAAACAGTCTTTTTTCAGATAATATCCCCAGAATTGGGACCGTTTTTGACCCTAAGAAGCTTGTCCCTGACTTGAATGACATGCCTTCTGAGTGCAGTGCTTGTCCTGAAAGCTGGTCTTGCCCTGGGAGCAGCAAGTCAGTAGGCAGAGCCTCAGGTGGGCAGGATGGCAAGCTGTAAGACAGGAGGCAGGAGAGGGCTGGGTGCAGGCATGGGATGGGGTTCAGGCGTGAGCAGCTCAAGAGCTGGGGCAGATGGGGCCAAGGAAGAAAGGGCTTGTTGGAAATGGGAGGCAGGCACTGAATGAAGAGTCAGGGCGAGGGTTTTGGTAGCTGGGTTGAATCCAGAATGTGAGGGCCTGGAACTAAGGCATCTAAGCTCGATGCTGTATTGAGGGCCCAGGCAATGTAATTTCTCAGGACTCAGGAGAGAGACTTCTGGGGACCTTGCATGAGACTGTAAAGCCAGACTGTCTGGGTTTAAGTCTTGCCTCTGCCCCTTATAGCTGAGTATCTGGAAGCAAATTATTTCACTTCTCTGTGCCTCAGTTTTCCCATCTGTAAATTGGATGACTATAATAGTACCTTCCTCATGGGGATGTTAAGTGAGTCAGAACAGGTAAAGTTCTTAGAAGTGGTAGTTGGCCCATAGTGCCATCAGATTGAGCTATTTTCTTTTAGAAGTTAACCATTAGACCGCTTTTCTCTTCCCCAAAGGTATCTCACAGGCCCTGAGCAGCCTCTGATTCTGCTGGAAGGGGAGCTTATCTTATCTTTAACGTAGGGGAGTCTTGGCCTTGGTTAGCAAGATCAATTTTTAATAATGAGTGTTATTACCCTGATACTATAGAGATATCAACAATGGCTATTATTCTCTGCCTGGAATGTCCCTCCCCAACTCATCCTCCTAATTCCATTCCACTTTTCGACATTCCAGTCAACCATTGCCTCCTCCAGGAGGTCCTCCCAAGCCCCCAGGCTGAGCTGCCGGCAGCCACCCTGTCTTTTGTATTATCAGCATTTATCAAACAGTGGTTTGTTTGCTTGTTTCTCTTCCTCACTAAAATGTGAGCTATTACACTCACAGATAATGCCTCTGTGTTTTTTATTTAAATGTTGTTTTCATGTTAAAATATTTCATTCAGAAAAAAATATATAACTGATACTTAAGTATCCACCACCAAAATTAAGCAAATATCGATCGATTGTCTAGTTGGCTTCGTCTTTCTTCTCAAAAAAAAAAAACGATAATAATAATGTTATTAACCAGATAAAGCCTCTCCCCCATACTTCCCTCACGCTTTCCTTTTCAGAGGAAATGCCCATCTTACAGCATGTTTTTGTACTTTTATTTCATATATACACATTCCTGATCAAGATATACTATTGCATACATTGGCTATTTGAGGTCTACATAAATGGTATCAGGCTGAATGGATCCTTTTGCTACTTGCTTTTTAAAAAAACTGATGTTTTTGAGATTTATTCATGGTATAATATGTACATTTTTTTCATGATTTTAACAACTGTATTATATTCCTTCCTGCGAATAAATTACCATTTATTTAGCCATTTTCCTACTGAGGGAAAGCTGAACTGGCTCCTTTTGCTGCTTCAAATAGTGCTCCAATGGACAACTGTGAACATCCATCTTTGTGCGCACAGGTCTGTGAGCTAACTCTTGTCAATGTTTCTCTGGGGGAAGAGGTGACTCCACATTCCTTACTCCCAACATGGTGCCTGAAATAGCAAATGCCCCGTCAATGTTTGCTGAAGGAAGAAATAAAAATATGAAACTTTTCATTCATTTAAGCATGAAACACTCATGGGCATAAAACCAAAACATTGCTAGGGCCCAATTATTAAAGATATAATTATAACTATACAGGAGCATTTATAAATGTGAATGGGCTGCTATTTCTTGGTGTAAGCCACAGAAATTCCTGTTCAAATGAATTATGGGGGAAATGAAGACATAATGCCAGAGAAAAGCGGTCACTCCCTGGGTTGATTTAGCTATGTACCCAGTTCAGTTTTAAAGACAGAGCTTCAATTGTTATTGCAGATGAAACTGAAGGGCCAAGTCAACCACAGGGCTTGATTTATGGCACTATGAGTTGCAAAGGGATCTAATACCTTGCATTACAATGAGGCCTTATTCACTTTCATGTGAATGATCACAAGCTGGATCAAGCATAAACAAATACACTTTGCCTTAAGAGGCTACTTGGGACATATGATGCCATATGTTGGAACAACATCGAGATCACTGAACTGCTTAAACTAAACAGTATTCAGCTTCTGATGCTGCTTTAGAAACTAAATAAAACCTCGTAACTTTGTTGTTTTTCAACTTTCCCAGGTGAGAACCTTTCACATGCAAAGGTAGTGTCAAAAATCCATCCATCCCAAACCATGGAAATACCTATGCTTTCCTTAACTAAATCATTGGCAATAGAGATGAGATTATACTTACACCAGTTAGATCTACTTCCTAAAGCTAAGCAGAGAATTAGCTTTCCCATAAGTCACATGAGAGTGAATAGCACATGGGAAGGTTGTTGCCTGAACAAATTTAAAATCCTCTTAAGAGGAAAGAAGTGAGGGATAAATCCTCAGAAGACAATCAACTGTGTCAGCTACAGTCCACCCCTTTAACTTCCCAATATCCATATTCCTCTTGCTCATGCCTACATGAAATGTACTCAGTGTAACTCCAATTCTCTGTGTAATGTACAGTCTTCTTCATCAAGTAGTTTCTCATGTTCAAACAACACACAGAAAACCTAAGAGAGCTGTAATTTAAAAAAATGATAATGAATATAATACAGGAGGTCAGGAAAGAGCAGCACTTTTGCTGCAATTTGAAAAACTAAATTATAATTATCATATTTTTAAAGGCACTGGAGAGATGCAAAAGCAACAAGAATTAGATGAACTAAATTTCAAATAAGAAAGAAGCCTTTTCAAGGTAATTCAAGGATCACTGGTCATGTTTTTTTTTTTTTTCCTAGGAGCATTTGCCAACTCTGGCCCCAAAAAGAGGTACTAGGCTAGGGTAAGGAGATGCCGTCAGAACTTCTGGCAGTTGCATTGAACCAGCCCAAATAACTGGAAGTAAGAGAGGGCCAAATGCAAAGCTGGCTTTCATCATTAGTCATTGGCTGAGTGCAGGGGTGGTGGAGAAGGCTGCAGAGTTTGGCCAGAAAGACAAAGTAAAATCTTCCACATTCTCACAGTGATGTGAAGATAATGTCCTGCTGGAGAGAAGGAGCCTAGAACAAGCAAACAACAGATCTTCATTATAACATGTTTGTCAGGTTTTAAAGCTACATGTAGCAGCAGAGGGGAAAGAACTAAGCTGAAACCCTGAAATGACAAAACTTCTAAGGCTGAACAGAGAAAGAATAGCTAGACTCAATTCAAAGCCTAAAAGGACCACACCCAAGGAACAGAAATTAACCAGAGCTGAACCAAGTTTTACCAAAACTGCAACCTAGTCCCAACCCAGCTAAGATGCCTTCTTCATTTAGGTAGTCATAGGATGCCACACAGAAGAAAATGAAGACCATTCCTGATGAAAAATACATGGAGCCAGTGTAGTTCTTTTATGTGTGAGCATACAACAACAAAGACAGAGGAATATATGATCAACAATCAAGACAAAAATGAACAATAGAAGCAAACTGACCCAAAATCCAGGGTTTAAAATTAGAAGAGAGGGATGTTCAAATAGGTAACATTAAAGAAAGTAGAGGATGATTTTCCAGCAAGATGGCTGAATAGGAACAGTTCTGGTGTGCAGCTCCTGGACACAGCAAGAGTGACACATAAGGTGGGTGATCTCCACATTTCCAGCTGAGGTATGTGGTTTATCTCATTGGGACTGGTTAGACAGTGGGTGCAGCCCAAGGAGGGCAACCCAAAGCAGGGTGGGGCATCGCCTCAACCAGGAAGTGCATGGGGCTAGAGAACTCCTTCGCCTAGCCAGGGGGAGCCATTAGGGACTTTTGCCGGCATTCTGGCACTCTGGCTCAGATACTGCACTGTTCCTACAGTCTTCACAACCTGCAGACCAGGAGATTCCCTCTGGTGCTTATGACACCAGCCCGCCGAAGTTTCCTGCACAAAACTGGGCAACTGTTTGGGAAGACACCGAGCTAGTCACAGTGGTGCCTGGAACACCAGTGAGACAGAACTGCTCATTCCCCTGAGAAAGGGGGCTGAAGCTAGGGAGCCAGGTGATCTGGTTCGGTGGGTCCCACCCCCATGAAGACCAGAAAGCTAAAATCCACTGGCTTGAAATTCTTGCAGCCAATGCAGGGGTCTGAGCTCAACCTGGAACCTTCAAGCTTGGTGGGGGGAGGGGGCATCTGCCATTGCTGAGGCTCAGGTAGGTGGTTTTAACCACACCTGTGTAAACAAAGTCACCAGGAAGTTTACACAGCGACTGGGCAGAGCCCATGGCAGCTCAGCAAGGCCACTACAGGCAGACTGCATCACTATACCCTCTCCTCATTGGACAGGGCGCCTCTGAAAAAAGGCAGGAGCCCATCAGGGACTTATAAATAAAGCATCCACATTTCTGGTACAGAGAACAAGGGAAAAGTGGCATATGTGGGTACAGATTCAGCAGATTTAAACATGCCTGCCCGGCAGCTCTGAAGAAAGCAATGGATCTCCCAGCACAATGCTTGAGCTCTGATAAGGGACAGACTGCCTCCTTAAATGGCTCCCTGACGCTTGTGTATCCTGACTGGGAGACACCTCCCACCAGGGACTGATGGACACCTCATATAGGAGAGCTCTGGCTGGCATCTCGTGGGTACCCTTCTGGGACAAAGCTACCAGAGGAAGGAACAGGCAGCAATCTTTGCTGTTCTGCAGCCTCCACTGGTGATTCCAGGAAAGCAAGGTCTGGAGTGGACCTCCAGCAAACTCCAGAAGACCTGCTACAGGAAGCCTGACTGTTAGAAGGAAAGCTAACAAACAGAAAGAAATAGCTTCAACATCAACAGAAAGGATATGCACTCAGAGACCTCACCCAAAGGTCACCAACTTCAAAGACCAAAGGTAGATAAATCCGCAAAGATGGGAAGAAACAAACCAGTGCAAAAAGGTTGAAAACTCCAAAAACCAGAATGCCTCTTCTCCTCCGAGAGATCATAGCTCCTCACCAGCAAGGGAAAAAAACTGGATGGAGAATGAGTTTGATGAACTGACCAAAGCAGGCTTCAGAAGGTGGGTAATAACAAACTTCTCTGACCTAAAGGAGCATGTTCTAACCCAATGCAAGGAAGCTAAGAACCTTGAAAAAGTTAGATTAAATGCTAACTACAATAACCAGCATAGAGAAGAACATAAATGACTTTATGGAGCTAAAAAAACACAGCACAAGAACTTCATGAAGCCTACACAAGTTTCAATAGCCAAATCAGTCAAGCAGAAGAAAGGATATCAGAGATTGAAGATCAACTCAATGAAATAAAGGGAGAAGGCAAAATTAGACAGAGAAGAGTGAAAAGAAATGAACAAAGTCTCCAAGAAATATGAGATTATATGAAAAGACCAAATCTACATTTGATTGATGTACCTGAAAGTGTTCAGGAGAGTGAAACGAAGTTGGAAAACACTCTTCCAGATGTTATCCAGGAGAACTTCCCCAACCTAGCAAAGCAGGCCAAGATTCAAATTCAAGAAATACAAAGAACATCACAAAAATACTCCTTCAGAAGAGCAACCCCAAGACACACAATCATCAGATTCACCAGGGTTGAAATGAAGAAAAAAATGCTAAGGGCAGCCAGAGAGAAAGGTCGGATTACCCACAAGAGAAAGACCATCAGACTCACAGTGGATCTCTTGGCAGAAGCCCTACAAGTCAGAAGAGAGTGGGGGCCAATATTTAACATCCTTAAAGAAAAGAATTTCAACCCAGAATTCCATATCTAGCCAAACTAAGCTTCATAAGTGAAGGAGAAATAATATCCTTTATGGACAAGCAAATGCTGAGAGATTTTGTCACTACAAGGGCTGCCCTACAAGAGTTCCTGAAGGAAGAACTAAGCATGGTAAGGAACAACCAGTACCAGCCACCGCAAAAACATATCAAATTTTAACGACCATCAACACTATGAAGAAATTGCATCAACTAATAGGCAAAACAACCAGCTAGCATCAAAATGGCAGGATCAAATTCACATATAACAATATTAATCTTAAACGTAAATGGGCTAAATGCCCCAATTAAAAGACACAGACTTGCAAATTGGCTAAAGAGTCAAGACCAACTGGTGTGCTGTATTCAGGAGACTCATCTCATATACAAAGATACACATAGGCTCAAAAAAATTGATGGAGGAACATTTACCAAGCAAATGGACAGCAAAAATAAGAAGGGGTTGCAATTCTAGTATCTGATAAAATAGACTTTAAACCAACAAAGATCAAAAGAGACAAAGAAGGGCATTACATAAAGGTAAAGACATCAATGCAACAAGAAGAACAATCTTAAATATATATGCACCCAATACAGGAGCACCCAGATACATAAAGCTGGTTCTTAATGACCTACAAAGAGACTTAGACTCCCACACAGTAATAGTGGGAGACTTTAACACCCCACTCTCAGTATTAGACAGATCAATGAGACAGGAAATTAACAAGAATAGCCAGGATTTAAACTCAGATCTGGACAAAGCAGACTTAATAGACATCTATAGAACTCTCCACACCAAATCCACAGAATATACATTCTCAGCACCACATTTCACTTATTCTAAAATTGACCACATAATTGGAAGTAGAATGCTCTTCAGCAAATGCAAAAGAATGGAAATCATAACAAACAGCCTCTCAGATCACAGTGCAATCAAATTAGAACTCAGGATTATGAAGCTCACTCAAAACTGCACAACTACATGGAGACTGAACAACCTGCTCCTGAATGACTACTGCATAAATAATGAAATGAAGGCAGAAACAAAGATGTTCTTTTAAACCAATGAGAAAAAAGATACAACATACCAGAATCTCTGGGACATTTAAAGCAGTATGTAGAGGGAAATTTATAGTACTAAATGCCCACAAGAGAAATGAGGAAAGATCTAAAATCAACACCCTAACATCATAATTAAAAGAACTAGAGGAGCAAGGTCAAACAAATTCAAAAGCTAACAGAAGACAAGAAATAACTAAGATCAGAGCAGAACTGAAGGACATAGAGACATAAAAAAAACCTTCAAAAAAATCAATGAATCCAG
The DNA here is from genome assembly GCF_001604975.1 of Cebus imitator. Lineage (NCBI taxonomy): Eukaryota > Metazoa > Chordata > Mammalia > Primates > Cebidae > Cebus > Cebus imitator. The sequence goes on along the minus strand of NW_016107546.1, from coordinate 5,211,454 downwards.
GAGCTGGTTTTTTGAAAAGATCAACAGAATAGATAGACCACTAGCCAGACAAATAAAGAAGAGAGGGAAGAATCAAATAGATGCAATAAAAAATGATAAAAAGGATATCACCACTGATCCCACAGAAATACAAACTACCATCAGAGAATACTATAAACACATCTATGTAAATAAACCAGTAAATCTAGAAGAAATGGATAAATTCCTGGACACTTACACTCTCCCAAGACTAAACCGGGAAGAAGTCGAATCCCTGAATAGAACAATAACAAGGTCTGAAATTGAGGCAGCAATTAATAGCCTATCAACCAAAAAATGTCCAGGACCAAACAGGTTCACAGGGGAATTCTACCAGAGGTACCAAGAGGAGCTGGTACTATTCCTCCTGAAACTATTCAAAACAATAAAAAAAGAGGGAATCCTCCCTAACTCATTTTATGAGACCAACATCATCCTGATATCAAAACCTGGCAGAGATACAACTAAAATAGGAAATTTCAGGCCAATATCCATGATAAGCATTGATGTGAAAATCCTCAATAAAATACTGGCAAACCAAATTCAACAGCACATCAAAAAGCTTATCCATCACAATCAAGTTGGCTTCATCCCTGGGATGCAAGTCTGGTTCAACATATGCCAATCTATAAAAGCAATGCATCACATAAACAGAACCAAACACAAAAACCACATGATTATCTCAATAGATGCAGAAAAGTTCTTCAACAAAATTCAACAGCCCTTTATGCTAAAAACCCTCAATAAACTAGGTATCAATGGGACATATAACAAAATAATAAGAGCTATTTATGACAAACCCACAGCCAATATCATACTGAATGGGCAAAAACTGGAAGCATTCCCTTTGAAAAGCAGCACAAGACAAGGATGCCCTCTCTCACCACTCCTATTCAACACAGTTTTGGAAGTTCTGGCCAGGGCAATCAGGCAAGAAAAAGAAATAAAGACTATTCAATTAGGAAAAGAGGAAGTCAAATTGTCTCCATTTGCAGATGACATGATTGTATATTTAAAAAATCCCATCATCTCAGCCCAAAATCTCCTTAAGCTGATAAATAACTTCAGCAAAGTTTCAGGATACAAAATCAATGTGCAAAAATCACAAGGATTCCTATTCACCAATAACAGACAAACAAAGAGCCAAATCATGAGTGAACTCCCATTCACAATTGCAACAAAGAGAATAAAATACCTAGGAATACAACTAACAAGGGATGTGAAGGATCTCTTCAAGGAGAACTACAATCCACTGCTCAAGGAATTAAGAGAGGACACAAACAGATGGAAAAACATTCCATGCTCATGGTTAAGAAGAATCAATGTTGTGAAAAAGGCCATACTGCCCAATGTAATTTATAAATTCAATGCTATCCCCATCAAGCTACCATTGACTTCCTTCACAGAATTGGAAAAAAGCACCTTAAACTTCATATGGAACCAAAAAAGAGCCCACATAGCCAAGACAATCCTAAGCAAAAAAAAAAAAAAAAAAAAAAAAAAAAAAAAAAAAAAAAAAAAAAAAAAAAAAAAATGGTGGAGGCATCATGCTACCTGACTTCAAACTATTCTACAAGGCTATAGCAATCAAAACAGCATGGCACTGGTACCAAAACAAAGATATAGGCCAATGGAACACAACAGAGGCCTCAGAAGTAACACCGCACATCTACAACCATCTGATCTTTGACAAACCAGACAAAAACAAGCAATGGGGAAAGGATTGCCTGTTTAATAAATGGTGTTGGGAAAACTGGCTAGCCATATGCAGAAAGCTGAAACTGGATCCCTTCCTTCCACTTTATACAAAAATTAACTCCGATGGATTAAAGATTTAAACATAAGACCTAACACCATAAAAAAACCTAGAAGAAAACCTAGGCAATACCATTCAGGACATAGGCATGGGCAAGGACTTTAAGACTAAAAACCACCAACAGCAATGGCAACAAAGCCAACATAGATAAATGGGATCTAATTAAACTAAAGAGCTTCTGCACAGCAAAAGAAACTATCATTAGAATGAAAGTGGCAACCAACAGAATGGGAAAAACATTTTGCAAACTACCCATCTGACAAAGGGATAATATCCAGAATCTACAAAGAACTTAAACAGATTTACAAGAAAAAAAACAAAAACATCAAAAAGTGGGCAAAGGATATGAACAGACACTTCTCAAAAGAAGACATTTATGTAGCCAACAAACATATGAAAAAAGCTCATCATCACTGGTCAATAGAGAAATGCAAATCAAAACCACAATGAGAAACCATCTCATGCCAGTTAGAATGGAGATCATTTAAAAAATCAGGAGACAACAGATGCTGGAGAGGATGCAGAGAAATGGGGACACTTTTACACTGTTGGTGGGAGTGTAAATTAGTTCAAACATTGTGGAAGACAGTGTGGTGATTCCTCAAGGATCCAGAACTAGAAATACCATTTGACCCAGTAATCTCATTACTGGGTACATACCTAAAGGATTATAAATCGTTCTATTATAAAGACACATGCACATGTATGTTTATTGTGGCACTGTTCACAATAGCAAAGACTTGTAACCAACCCAATTGCCCATCAAAGATAGACTAGATAAAGAAAACGTGGCACATATACACCATGGAATACCATGCAGCCAAAAAAAGGATGAGTTCATGTGTTTTGCAGGGACATGAAGCTGGAAACCATCATTCTCAGCAAACTGACACAAGAACAGAAAACCAAACACTGTATGTTCTCATTCATAAGTGGGAGTAGAGCACTGAAAACACATGGACACAGGAAGGGAAACATCACACACCGGGGCCTCCTGAGGGGAAGGGGGCTAGGGGAGAAATAGTAGGGGGTGGGAGGATAGGGGAGGGATAGCATTAGGAGAAATACCTAATGTAGATGACAGGTTGATGGATGCAGCAAACCACCATGGCACGTGTATACCTGTGTAACAAATCTGCACGTTTTGCTCATGTACCCCAGAAGTTAAAGTATAATAAAAAATTAATAAAAATTTTAAAGTAAATTTTTTTTAAATAAAGAAAATAGAGGAAAAGACGAACAGAAATCAATAGAAAGTAGAGGAAAAGATGAATGGAAATCAACAGAGAATTCGAATCTATACAAAACAAGTGAACATGCTAAAATTAAAAAACAAACTACTTGAAATTAAGAATCTTAATTTCTTAATTTCAGGTGGGTATCACAGCAGACTGGAAACACAAAGAGTCAAGTTAGAGACAATAGAAATTATAGACTGGAGCACAGAGAGGAAAAAGAAGGCATGTAGAGGACATAATTTTAAAACACAATATATATGTTACCAAAGAGGAAGAGTAAGGTATCAGAGAAGAACAATACATGAGGCAGAAGATATAATGGCCAAGAATGTCCCAATATTTATGAGAAGACATCAACACACAGATTTTAAAATCTCAGAAACCCAAAGCAGGATAAGTCAAAGAAACCATGGCTACCAACCTCTAGTTAAACTACTGAAAAACTTGGAAGAAAAGACACATTGCCTTCAAAGGAGCAGCAATAAAACTGATGAATGACTTTTCAACAGAAACTGGAAACCAAAAGACAACAGGATGACATCTTTACAGTGCTGAAGAAAACTGTCAACCTTGAATTTTATACCCAGTAAAAATGTCATTTGCAAATTAAGGTGAAATATAGTTAGATATGATGGCTCATGCCTTGTAATCTCAGCACTTTGGGAGGCTCAGGCAGGAGGACTATTTGAGGCTAGGAGTTTGAGACCAGCCTGGGCAATACTCCATCTCTTCAAAAATAAAACATAAACTTAGCAGGGCATGGTGTCATGTGCCTATAGTCCCAACTACTCAAGAGGCTGAGGTGGAAGATCACTTGAGTCCAGGACTTCAAGGTTACAGTGAGCTATGATCCCATCACTGCACTGCAGCCTGGGTGATATGAGCAAGACCCTGACTCAGGAAAAGAAAGAAAGAGAGAGAGAGAGAAAGACAATAAATCAAAGTGAAATAGACACTTTACTGACAAACAAAAGCTGAGAGAATTAATCACCAGCATACTGGCACTATAAGAAATGTTAAAGGAAGTTCTTGAGTTAAAGAAAAATTGTGATAGAAACATAAAATTTCATCAGAGAACTGAAGAGCACTGGAAAGGATAAGAACTATCTGCTCAAGGCCACCTTTGGAGGAATGGATCCTGGTGCATAAGGCATAAACTTTGTAGTAAGTTTTGAATTCAGAAAGTGTGGGTCCTTCAATTCTGGTTTTTTGTTTTTTTTTTTTTTTTCCCAAGAATGCTTTCGTTATTCTGGATTCTTTGAATTTCCATATGAATTAGAGAAGCAGTTTGTCAATTTCTACAAACAAGTCAGCTGGGATTAGAATACAAATTGCTTTGAGTTGGTAGGTCAGTTTGAGAGGAGGTATTGCCATTTTAAAATATTAAATCTGATCTATAAACACAGGATGTCATTCCATTTATTCAGGTCTTTTTCAACAACATTTTGTAGTTTCCATATATGTTTTTTATTTCTTTTGTAAGTTTATTCCTAAGCATTTCATTCTTTTGTAGCTATTTAAATTTCAAAAATTAGCTGCGTGTGGTGATGGGCACCTATAATCCCAGCTACTTGGGAGGAGGCTGAGGTAGGAGAATCACTTGAAACAGGAAGGCGGAGGTTGCAGTGAGCCAAGATCATGCCATTGCATTCCAGCCTGGGTCACAAGAGCAAGACTCCACGTCAAAAAAAAAAAAGAAAAGAAAAGAAAAAAGAAAAAAGAAAGTGTTAGTCCTTCAAGTTTATTCTTCTTTGTAAATGGAATTGTTTCTTTTCTTGCTCTTTATTTTTGTGTACCAGTTATATGTTTTTAGATTTAAGGTTACCATAAGGCTTGCAAAAATATCTTATAATCCATTATTTTAAACTGATGACAACACTGATTGCATAAACAAACAAGTAAAAAGGAAACTATTAAAAACTCTGTACTTTAACTTTGTCTCCCCACTTTTTACCTTTTTCTTCTTTTGAGACAGGATCTCACTCAAATTGTGGGTATTTCCTTTGGGATTTTTGCATCTTTATTTACAAGAGATATAAGATTATAGCTTTCTTTTATGATGTCTTTGTTTGGTTTTGGTATCTGGGTAATACCTCAAAGAATAACTTAGTAACTGTTCCCTCCTATTCTTTTAGCTTTTTAAAAAAGAATTTATATTAATTCTATTTTAAATGTTTGGAGAATTAAAAAGTGAAGCCTTCTGGGCGTAGGCCATTTTTGTGGGAAGTTTTAAAATTGCTAATTCAACCTCTTCATTTTCACAGGTCTATTTAGGTTATCTGTTTCTTCTTGATTAAGTTTTAGTAGCTTGAGCTTCCTAGAAATATGTTCATTTCATCTAGGTTTTTTGAATTTGATAGCATATAACTGTTTACAGTATTCCTTTATAATCCTTTTTATTTCTGTAAGGTCAATAGTATTGACATCTCTTTTATTCCTGATTTTAGTAATTTGAGTCTTCTCTCTTGATCAGTCTAGCTAATTGTCAATTTTGATGATCTTTTCACAGAAACAACTTTTGGTTTTGTTCACTTTTTCTATTGTTTTCCTTCTACTTCATTAATAGGTGCCCTAATCTCTATTACTTTCCTCCTTCTGGTTGCTCTAGATTGAATTTGCTCTTTTTTTTTTTTTTCCCGTGTCTTAAGGTGGAAAACCAGGCTACTGATTTGAAACCTTTCTTTCTTTCTTTTTTTTTAACAGAAGCATTAACAGCTATTAAATACCCTCTAGACACTGCTTTAGCTGGATCTCATAAGTTTCAATATCCTATGTCTTCATTTTCACTCACCTCTAAGTGTTTTGTAATTTCCCCTGTGATTTCTTTATTAACATATTGGTTCTATAAGGATGTATTTTTTAATTTCCATGTATTTGTAAATTTCCCAGATTTTCTGTTATTGAGTTCTAGTTTCATTCTGTTGTAGTCAGATAACATACTTTATATGATTTTAGTTTTTCAAATTTATTGAGGTTTGTTTTATGGCCTAGGATATAGTCCCTTATGAAAAATGTTCCATGTGCATTCAAAAAGAATGTGTATCCTGCTGTGGGCGAAATGTGTATTTCATAGACCTGGTTAATGTATAGTGTTGCTCAAGTCTTCTACTTCCTTGATAATCTTCTGCCTTGTTGTTCTAGCCATTATTGAAAGTGGGATATTGAAGTCTCCAACTATTATTGTTAAATTGTCTATTTTTCCTTTCATTTCTATTTTTGCTTCATGTTTTTAGGAGGCTTTATTGTTAGGTACGTGTTTATAATTATTACATTTTTCTGATAAATTTTATCAATATAAAATGTTTGTCTTTACCTTTAGTGACATTTTTTGTTTTATAGTCTGATATTAGCAGATACACCACTGCTTTCTTATGGTTACTATTTGTGTGATAAATGTTTTTCATCTTTTTACTTTTTACCTATTTGTATCTTTGGTTCTAAAGTGTGTCTCCTATACACAGCGTATAGTTAGATCTTGTTTTGTTTTTTTTTTTAATCCAGTCTGAAAATATCAGCCTTTTAGTTGGTTTGTTTAATCCATTCATATTTAATGTTATTTTTAAAAGTTGGACTTATGTCTGTAATTTTGCTTTTCGTTTTCCACGTATCTCATGTCTTTTTTTCTTTGTCTATTTCTCCTTTACTGCTTCTTTTACCTTAAGTAAATATTTTCTTGTGAAATATTTTAATTGCTTTAGTAATTTTTCACTGTATTTTTGAGTTATTTTCTTATTGGCATTTATATGGTTTATCATGTACACTTTAACTTAGAATCTACTTCAGATTTATATTAACTTAATTTCAATAAGATATAGAAGTGTTGTTTCTACATAGCTCTATAACTTTCCATCTGTTTTATGCTATTATATAATACATATGTTATAAAAACAATAGCATATATATATACATAAAACAAACCCAATGGTACAGTTATACTTCTTGCATTACATAATTTTATGTCTTTTAAAGAGGAGAAGAAAGGAGAACAAGTTTATAATTATAAAGTTTGTTATATTAACCTTATTATTTACCATTTTTACCATTTATGGCTCGTTTCATTTGTTCTTGTACATTCCAGGTGCCAACTGGTGTTTTCTTATACAAATATAGCTTTGTCCACAATCACTCCCTTGGTACCATTCTTGTCAAATGTATTACATCTCTATATGTTTTGGCTCAACAATACAATTAAATACATATTGTTTTATACCACTGCTTTTCAAATAGGTTAAGACAAGAAAGAAGAAATATTCATTTATTTTATAATTACATCCATGTCTTTTATAGAAAGATCCATGTCTTTTATAATTACATACTTATGTTGACTGGTGCCCCCACAACCCTTTTTTTATATGAACTCAAAATCCCATCTGGGGTCACTTGTCAACCTGAAGATTTTTCCCTTGAGTATTTCTTGTGAGGTAGGTCTTCAAGCAATAAAATCTCTTAGTTTTTGTTTATCTTTTTTTAATTATATAATATTTTTATTATACCCTCTTTTTTTTAAAGATCATTTTTCTGGATATAAAATTCTTGGTTGATTTTTTTCTTTTAGCACTTTAAATATGGAATCCCATTGCCTTCTGGGCACCACTATTTCTGATGAGAAGTCAATTGTTAATGTTTTGGGGGTTTAACATTTTTAATATGTGTCATGCTTGCAATAATCCTACTTGGAGTTTGTTGGGGTTCTTGGATGTGATTATTCATGTTTTTTAATCAAATTTTGACACATTTCAGCCATTATTTCTTCAAATATTTGTTCTGCTCCTTTCTTTCCTTCTTCTTCTTGTATAATCACCACGTATATTTGTACACTTTATGGTATCCCACATTTCTTTGAGGTTTGTTCATTTTTTGTCTCTCTGTTTTTTATTTTGCAATCTTTATTAATATATCTTCATGTTTGCTGATTATTTTTTCCTGGCAGTTCAAACCTACTGTTGAACTCCTCTAGTGAATTTTCTACTTTGGTTATTATGCTTTTCAACTCCAGAATTTCCATTTGACTCTTTTTAATCATTTATATCTCTTTATTGATATTCTCTATTCAATGAGGCGACATCATCATATTTTCTCTTACTTCCTTAAGCATGGTTGCCTTTAGTTTTTTGGATATATTTGTGATGGTTATCTTTGTTAAGTCTGATGCTTGGGCCCTCTGACAAACAGTTTGTGTTATTTGCTTTTATCCCCCATGTATGAGTCACCCTGTCATGTTTATTTGTGTGCCTCATAATTTATTGTTGAAAGTTGAACATTTTAGATAATATACTATAGTCACTCAGAATACTGGTTTTCCCTGAAGACCCTGTCTCTGGAGATTGCTTTTGTTTGTTGTTTATCTGTTTAGTAATTTGGCCAGCTGGCCCATTTGAGTGAAGTCCACCTTTCCTGCAGTGTGAAGGCACTGATGTTGCTCCTCAGAAAGCATAGCCTTGAGCATGTACACAGTCACCATGGGATTACAGGGGTTTTAGCAGGGTTCTCTTTCACTGTCTGTAAACTGTCTATGTCTCTTGATATCTCACCCAGCTGCTAGATTCTACTAATTGCCTGTCGGTTGCTCTATTGTTTTTGATAGTGCCCTGGTACATAAATTGTTCCACAGTCTCAGCCAATCAAGTTCAAGCCCCTTTGCAGGGATAGTTTTTGAGGTAGGCTTGAGATTTTTGTTTTTGTTTTTGAGCCTTAAGAAGGTCCTTCTTAGATGTCTCTTTCCCTCATTCTTTTTTATAAGCTAGCTGGTCCACAATTTTACTTGTTGCTCTCATGGCACTTCCAGCCTTTTCTTGACTGCTTACCACCAGAATGCCTATTGTTGTTGAGAGCTCCCTTAGGCTTGAGCTTCCCCAACCCTCTGTTCTAAGTAAAGTCAGTTCATTCAGGGAGAGCTTTGCAGCTCTCTTAAGGCCCACCATCTACCTGCCAAGCAAAAATCTCTCCCCACTGCTTATTTCTCTCTGAGCAACACCTCATCTTTATAAACAGCATCCTGGGCAGGGAAAGTAGCCTCTCTGATCTTTTTGCTTTGCCTCTCCCAGCATGAAACTTCTACCCAATGACTCAGCTGGGGCAAAAGCAATTGGGGTCACAGTATTCTTAGCCCACCACATCTTGGGTAGAATGTCCACTCTATGAATAAGAGCTGAAAGGAGGAAGGGAGCCCCTGACCTCGGCCACACTCGTATGGAATTTAACCTATTCAACACAGAACTTGGGGAGAGGATAAATGCCGTGGACTGCCCCTGCTGGATAGGTACTGTAGCCCCTGACTGAGGGCTGGTGGGAGAGAAAGCCCCATGTCTTGGGCACACATACCTGGGGTGTGACTGCCATCATGATGAGCTGGTGGGGAGAGCAGGTTGTGGCTTCAGTTCCACAGACTCTTGCTCTTCTTACAGAAATTTAGCAGAGTTTCTTGAAAAAATATTTGTTAATTCATTTAATGCTCTTAAGACAACATCCAGAGGTTTTAAATGATTGAACTTTTAAAAAATAGTTTTAATCAGCTATGGGTGTTTTGCTAGGGAACATGTCCACGGAGCTCCTCACACCACCATTCCAGAAGTGAGCTCATCATATGTACTTATTTAAGCCTAATCATGCTTAGGGAAGAATATTTAAGAAACTGTGGACAGAAGGATGGATGGGGAGATAAAATTACTTTCATTTTATACCAATCTGTATTGGAATATGTTTTTCCTTTAAAAATAATAAAATACTTTGGGAGGCCGAGGCGGGTGGATCACAAGGTCAAGAGATCGAGACCATCCTGGTCAACATGGTGAAACCCTGTCTCTACTAAAAATACAAAAAATTAGCTGGGCATGGTGGCGCGTGCCTGTAATCCCAGCTACTCAGGAGGCTGAGGCAGGAGAGTTGCCTGAACCCAGGTGGCGGAGGTTGCGGTGAGCCAAGATCGTGCCATTGCATTCCAGCCTGGGTAACAAGAGCGAAACTCCGTCTCAAAAAATAATAATAATAATAAAATAAGCAATTTCAAAGCTAGGTCATAAAATATCATGCGGATTCTGCCTTGTCTGATGAAGACTTGCTGTAGGATTCCTCAGCTATTTTCTGAGCAGTCAGACTAACCTGAGCCTGCCATGCTATAAGGAAGCCCAAGCCACATGGAGAAACCCAGCTAAGCCAAGCCATCAAGTCATCTCAGCTCGCATGCCAGCCCCAAACATTTAAATTATCCCCAGCTGTTCAGTTAAGGACAGGACTTCGTACAACAGATACAAGCTGTCCTGGCCATGTCCCAGCCAAAATCTGACCCACAGAACCTGTCAGACAAAGAGAATGGCCATTTTAGGCCACACAGTTTGGGGTGGTTTATTACACTGCAAAAGGTAACTGGAACAAGGGGTGACAGTCATAATGTGTCCCAGTGATAGTTCTGTTCTCTGATTTGCTTCCTTCTCTTATACCTTCTGATCAACAGGTGGAAATTAAAAGAGACTTATGAGATGCTGGAGAGATCCAGAACCACTTGCCATCAGTGCTGGGGAATCTCCTAGCCCAGTGAGCTCTCAGGAGTTAGAGCAGTTTTTTCAGTTAGAGCTTCTGGCCACGCCCCTCGATCCCAGACAGATGCCAGTTCCTCCAGTTGTCCGTGCTAAAAGGTAGGGATACAGTGAGGTAGGGGCTGAAGTGTTGCACAAAGTGGAGTTAACTTGGTCGCATTCACCACAGTCCAGAGACCTGGGACCTTCTCTTATTCAGGGTGGCCAGTGTTGAAGCCAAATTCTAATTGGGAAGTTGTTTGGTCAGCAAAGAATCAAAGCAAGGGGTATTTAAAAAATGCAAATATTTGATGGGGATTGGATTCTAATAGGCTGGCAGATCCAGCTGCACAAAGAGGCACAGGTGAGCAGAGCAGGGGCAGGCATGTGTGTGCTGCCCTTTCTCATGGTCTGCTTTCTGATTGAGAATCATCTGTAGATGTGTTCATAGCGTTCCCTGGGTTCACAGGGGCTTCCCATCACCGATTGTCGTGTGGAATGCAGGTACAGTGCCAGATCTTCTGACTTTTGGAACAGAAGTTAGAAATCCAGACTTTAAATATTCCTGATTTTTGAAATAATAATCCAGAATGTTTAGAAACACTATGTGGATCCAATGAAACATCTCTACAGAATGAATCTAACCTGTGAGCTGCCAGGTTGCAACCTCTAGGTGAAAAGTCGGGTCTCCTTATGCCATGTGGGCATGGCCAGACCTGCTCACGGAAAGCCCCTAGCAGGCATCAGAGGGAAACTCCTGGGCCCAGAGAAAGGGAGGCCGCCCAGCAATCACTCCGCAGAAACCTCAGCACCCCTCACACCAGGCTTAGGGGACGTGGCTCACCCAGGAGAAGCGTTGCCTTCTATGGTTGTCTCTGCTGTTTCTGGGGCTGATGTGGCTGGAAATATAAAAGGCAGTGAGCACAGAGTTCAGCATTCCTCCAGACTGGCAGTCAACCCACGCCACGCAGCCTGCCAAGGGCGGGGAGTGCTGGCACAGAGCTGAGAGACTCGCAGGGACAAGGGGGGCCACAGCTGCCATCCACACCCCATCTCCTTTATATTCTTTTCACTACTGTTTCCTACTTCGAGGGCAAACAACCGTAAAGCAAGGTTGCACCAAATAGGCCCAGTTCTTGCCCATCTGCAATCCTGGGCCAGACTTCGCGGCCTGGAACAGGAACAGGCGACTTTGAGTAATCTTCACTCAGCTATTTCTCTCCCACCCCAGGTTTCCCAGCTTGCACGACTGCCCCCAAGGCATCCGCTCAGCTGGATCAGCTCCAGGCCTTGCACCCACAGTGGGCCCCATCCAGACCAGCAGCCTTGGCAAATGACCCAGGCCATATCCTTTCTCCATAATGACCTGATGGCCACAGCCCTGATTTTCTGGAACAGTTTAAACTATGAATGATGAATTCCTTCATCAGATCATGACCAGATTTGTTGGCTCTGAAAATGTCTTCGGTGGCCCTAGAAAGTCAGTTCCCACAGGGGAAAGGCGGGGGCCCTGACCCAACCTTTGTCAGCTCTGTGTCCCTGAGCTCCACACTAACCCTCCTGGAGTCTCAGCTTTCTTATCTGTGGAAAAAATACAGCAGAGGCTTCCCAGCCTTGCTCTGAGTCTTCTACGTGTCTGGAGAATGCAGGGAGGACGGCCTGGGCATTTTGCTCACTGGGTCTCTCCTTCCTGCACCTTGAAGTGTTAATTACAGTCCCAGCTAGCAGCTCCATAAACCTGAGCTCCCTCCCTCCTAATCGGCTGCACAGATTTTATCTCCACGCAACCTCCCCCCTCCCACCACAAGGGCAGAGCTCTGTTAAGGCCCGGGGCTTGCCCTGTGGTGTCAGAGCCCTGATCGCCCACCCACACAGGAGTCTGGAGCCTTCCCCCAGCGCCTGCACTGGTTAGGCCTCCTGTAGGTGTGGGTAGGCCTGGGAACCCTGGTCCTGAACAGCCCCAGAGGGCTTTGGTGCTGGAGTGAGCTGAGACCATAAAACTCACAAGCTCTAAGTTCCCAGGCTCTTTGTCAGCCCTCGGAGCCCTGTCACCTCACAGCTAATGCAGGCAGTGGCCAGCCATCCTCTGGGAGCGGTTTAAAAGCACAAGTCTGGTTTTTAGAAAAAGCAGCTGAGGTTTTAGCAAGCAGCTGACAGTTCCCCCGCAGCTTCAAGCTGTAAGCAGCAAAGTGAAAGAGGGGAAGGCGCATCCCGAGTGGCGTTCTCATAGGAGAGATCATGTCCACCTGGGAAGCAGTTCTCATAGGAGAGATCATGTCCACCTGGGAAGCAGGGAGATTCGGGCGATCATCCTGCTCTGCCAGGAAGAGAACCAAAGCCCCCACGCCCCCACGGCCTCCCCACGCCAGAAGCCAGCCCCACTCCAGCCTCAGCCCAGCGCAACACGGATCCCCCGCGGCCCACAGAGGCGGCGGTGTCAGACTGCATTTGCTCCTGTTCACAAAGAAACGGATTCCAGTAACACCAGAAGTTCTCTCTCCAAAACCGGCAGACCCGGAAGCTCTATTTTGAAACGTTTCTTCACACCCAGACCTCAGCCAAAGCAGGAAAGACGGCACTCAGTGGGGAATGAAAGGCTGGCCTTGTTCTGATGGGAAAGCAGCACTGTGGCTCCCCACAATCCGAAAATGCAGTTTTGATGATTAAAGTGCACATTTCAACAGGCTTTTGTGACAGACGCTCCTGGCGGCAAGGTCTGGGAAAACGAGGCTGCCAGTAAACCGCCTGCCAGCCTTGTTTTCTCTGAACTTCTGGCCCGAGTGGGAAAGGAAATTAAAACTTCATTTTTAATTTTTAGTTATGACCCATTGTGCTGGGGGGTCACGGACTGGGGCTGAGACAACCTAGCCTCGAAAAGGGTCTGAAACACTGTCTTTGAGATCGGTTCACAAGCCCAGAGCACCCAAGGCACAGCTTGAGGGGCAGAATGCTTGCATAGGACAGAGACCTCTCCGGAGGCATTTACATTTGCAGTTGACCTGATAGTGCCTACAGGACTTTCCCACTTGTTCTCACACCCCAGCCTGATGGATTTTGGCTCTCAAATTCTACCATGCTGTTTCACTACTTTCCTTTCTTTCTTCCTTCCTTCCTTCCTTCCTTCCTTCCTTCCTTCTTTCCTTCCTTCCTTCCTTCCTTCCTTCCTTCCTTCCTTCCTTTCCTTCTTTCCTTCCTTCTTTATTTCCTTTCTTTCTTTTCCTTCCTTCCTTCCTTCCTTCCTTCCTTCCTTCCTTCCTTCCTTTCTTTCTTTCTTTCT
>NW_016107546.1:5104184-5197534 GCF_001604975.1 Cebus imitator | reverse complement strand
TTTTTTTTCTGAGATAGAGTCTCACTCTGTCGCCCAGACTGGACTCGACTCACTGCAGCATCCACCTCCCGAGTTCAAGCAGTTCTCCTGCCTCAGCCTCCTGAGAAGCTGGGATTACAGGCACATGCCACCACACCTGGCTATTTTTTGTATTTTTAGTAGAGATGGGTTTTCACCATGTTGGCCAGACTGGTTCACTACGTATTTCCTAGAGGTCAGTTTATGAAATAACATGCAGAACAACTGGTTCTGGCAATAAATGAAAGAGGAGGAGCTGGAAAAAGACACAGCAGGGCCCAGACACCATCATTGCTCAATGGATAACCTAACTTAATGGTTATGTTAACCCCCAGTAACTGAAAACAAAGCTCTTTAGGAAAGACCAGCTAGTGTCTCTTCCTGACATCATGGAGGAAGTCTAGAAAAAAATGGCGACCTGGGGACAGCAAACAGACCCAAAATGGTCTTTTTTGGCCTTCAGGGCTTTTTGTTTGTTTTTTGGTGTTTTTTTGTTGTTGTTTGTTTTTGTTTTTGTTTTTGTTTTGGAAGAGGTGAATTAGTTGCCACCGTTGCAAAGACATCCCGGTTTCCTGTTCCTCTCTGTGGATTGGAAATTGAGGCTTCGTGAGGCCCGCTGTCCTGTGTGGTATCATCTGTGGGGCTAAGAGCACCTGCCCCCTAGATTGGCTGTCCCATTCCCACTCAGCACACCCACCACGCCAGGCTGCTGGGAGTGTCTGGGCTTCGGAACTCTGTTCCGGAGCAAATGGAACATATTCGACACCCTTGGAAGCAAACAACTAAGATGCACCATTTTCAATAGGCTTCCGGGTCCTATCAGAAAATGCTGGCAAATGATTCTTAGTTATGTATAACAAATGCATAGACAGGGAGCAAACGGAAAAGGCCTGGCCAGGGGGCCCCCAGCCTGGACAGCCTCCACACCCACCCTCAGAGGTGCCACCTCCCACTATTGCTTTGGCCTGAATGCTCCCTCGCTCTGCCACTCCTTCTGGCTGCAGCCCCTCCCTTCTGCTAGTAAAGTCCCCTAGAAGGTGGAGGGGACTTCGCTAGCAGAAGGGAGGGGCCGCAGCAAAAGGAGGGGACACTCATCCTTCTCGCAAGACACTGGCTGCCCAGACCTCCCCCTGCCTGCTGCTGGGGCCCTGAACTGAGAGAGGGGAGATATTAGCATCCCCTGGTCCATTTCAGGCTGCAGGAGCCCCGCCCACCACAGGCCAACTTTGCAGTTTGTGATGTGTAGACAAAGCTGAGCCCTGACTGGTCATCCCCATCCATCGGGGCAGCTGTACCTGCCAGCTCTTCCTGCCCCTGCTGTGCTGGCCACACCCCTGCCTGGCCCAGGCTGGAAAACATCCAGGACAGGTCAAAAGTCCCAGATGAGGAAGAATATCTGAAAATTGGCACTGAAAGGGCATGGAGTGCTTGGACACTAAAACGCATGTAGCTGTCAAAGCATTTGGAAACAGTCACAGTGGCCTCAAAGCTCAATGTGACATTTTCACATTGTGATCTTTAAAGGGTAAGAAACAACTGTACCGAGAAGGACGAGGAGAACCTTGGATGCCATCTGTGTCAAGCTGTCCCTGGAAAGAAGGAACAGTGAGTCCTGAGGGCAAAGGCGAGAATAAACACCACCCACCATTGCCCGGGCCCAGCGTTCCTCCGTGATGTTCCACTTTTGGAAAGGAAGCCGGCACTTGGGTACAGAACAACCTGCCTTCAAATGCCAGCAGCGGGATTTATTTCTACATTTACGTTTTATTATTTTATGTAGAAAATCTGCTTTTGAACCCCTCCAGAAAGAAACTGCAAGGAAAAGCCAGTGAGATACAGGGAGGTGTGAGAGGGCCTGCACGCGGCCCCCGGCGCTCTCGGGGAGAGGACCTGCATGCGGCCCCCGGCGATCTCGGGAGGAAGGCCTGCCACTCTGCTTTCTGCAGTTCTTTGCTGGAATTTGTTGCTCATCCAAGCACAACTGATAATTGAGTGGGCTATTCCACCAGCTCTCCAAAAACAATAATGCCACATGTCCAAAATTCCACGGTTGCGAGAACTTTGTATCCAACAAGTTATAAAGTGTCCCTCTATGGTAACCATCTCATACCAAATAAATCTTGCTGTTGTCGCAGACTGGCCATGGTTCTTTCCATTTCTTACTTGGGCTCTGAACAGACCATAAATTCATTGATGAATTAGTCAGAGTGTGACCACAGTCCTTTCCACAAACGCTAGGCTAGGTATGATGAATTTAAGCCTAGTGGCCAGGCACAGGAAAAATCGTACAAATTCCCTCCTCATAAATTGAGGATGAGGCATTGTGGGGAAACGCCCAGTGAGTTCTTGCTTACATCCAGATTCATTGATCATTTATTAGCTGTTTGGACAAATGGTCCAGAAAACGCCCTGCATGGGTTCTGGTCCAGTGCACCAGCAGCTAACCGCGACTGTGGTCAGGTCACATCTGTCTCCTCTGATGCTCAGATGCCCCAGCTCTAAAATTAGTCCCTAATAGGCTTCTGGCCTGAGCCTCCATGATCATACCTTGTAATTTGCCAGAGGCAGGGGAAAAAATCAGGTAGTATCTTGGAAGAAATGAGCAAGAAAGTCTGAAGAGAAATTGATGAATGGGAATAGCAGATGACCCTATCTCCCCTAATAGGAGGGAAAAGGATCCCTCTGGATTTTGAAATCAGAGTTCGTTGTTATTGATTTTTAGAGAGATTCTGCAACCTGAATTTAGCACCCCAGTAGGCAAAGAGGTCTCGGCTGAGATACACCATTCCTCAGGCTGAAAAGAGGCTGTAGATGGGACCTGTCTTTGCCTGGGAAGAATGCACTTATCACCACCTCAAAACCCCCGAAGAGGAGAGAGGCCAGATTTTTATTAGTTCGTTTCTGTTCCCGTGGTAGATATAGAGAAACAGTGGGAAGATGATGGGGGAAAGCAAGGTTCCAGGAAAGGTCTGGGTGTATCAGTGAACAGCAGAGTCATTATAAATACATAATGTAATGTAGTCACAAAAAGGAATTTTTTTTACAGGTATGATACACTGGGTGCATACAAAGAAGCAAACACTGCAGGCCTGGGTGAGAACAAGGCATCCTTTATTCTGCAGATCCCAACCTTAGTTCAGCCCCGAAAGAAGACCGCAGACGGTTTGGAGCACCCCAAGTTCAGAGGAACATTAAGACACTGGAAACCTTCCAGAAAGGAGCCACAAAGCTGAGTTGCAGGCTGCGAGGGCTGAGCAGTGGAGAGAGGGTCAACAGCACGAAACTCTGAGTAAGTGCTGCGGCTGTAAGTCAACTGGGGCAAGAACGACCTGAAAATAATCCCAGGGCCTCCCCCATGAAGAAGGTTTCCATTCTGCCTAGGATGGAGACCTGGGCAGCTGTAGACCACACCCAGGCTAGTGGCCAAGGAGCCCACGATGTATTTATAACCTTGCAGCTTCCAGCCCCGTGGTTGCTGGCCTGCCCGTGCTAGGAATAGCAAGGTTAACTGTCAGGGACATTGTCCCACAGGGGGTAACAAGCTCCAAAAGAAGCAGCCCCCAGGGACAGGGTAATGAGCCCAGGTTAGTGTCAGGTGTGTTCACCCCTCATTTTGCACCTCCTCGCATCTAGCCCTGCTCCTCTCTTTACTGTACGTTCCTTCCTCCCCACTCCTCCCTGCAAGGATCCTTCCATTACACCAGCTTCCCCAGTCGAGGAGGACAATGAGATGACGAACAGTTCCCCCTGAAAGTGCAGGTGGCTCTGCAGATTCACCTCCGAGATGGCAGCACCTGTGCAGATAGAAACGCCAACGGACCTGGTGGCTGGGGACTGTTCTGGGCCACTGTCCCTTGTGTAAGCTCCTCGCTCAGCCTGGAGCCACCGCAGCATCGGGGCAGAGGCCAAAGTCTGCTGTCTTCTGGAACAAGCTGCCAATCCTTCCCTTCCCACAATCATCCCAAGCATATCCTTCCCTGAAACACATAACTGCTTGCTGTAAATTAAAAAAAAAAAAAAGATACAACAAGATGTGAGAGAGTTACCTGCTGTTTTCTAGCTTTGAAATCAATGGTCTGAGAAAAAGCGGCTTTCCGGTCCATTAACAGGATCGTTACTGGAAGCAGCTTAGGGATAGATTATTCATCCCCCAGCTGGGGAACGCTCTCATGGGTCTACTTTAAAAAAAATAATAATACTGCCCTGGCTAAAAACAAGTAAGGTACAACTGAAGTGATAAAATCAGTGTAGAGAAAGCCCCATGAGCCCCAGGAGAGGGGTCCACCCCTGGAGGAGAGGCGTGCACTGCCCTAGTGGATGACTTAGCTGGGAGCCGCACTTGCAGGGCGGGGGAAGCACCGCATGCTTTGCTGGTGGACCTGGGGACCACAGAGGGAGCCTCATTCCTGGGAAAGCCAGAACTCTGAGATGAGAATCTCTGGGAGATGTGTCTACTTTTCTGCCTTAGAAAGAAGCCTTTAGAAGCACAAGAATTCGCTTATAATTCAGGCTTGGTCGGGGACGCAGGTCCATCCTGCGGTGTTCTCCTACCACAGAAGGGCACAGGCTGGGATGTCAACTGACCTGAGCGATGAGTGGGCTGAGGAGGGGAAGGCAGTGCCGCCGGTTCAGGGGGGAAGTGGGGGCGTGCAAGTGTGTTTCAGCAACGCTTCCAGCTGCTCGGCTCCCCCCAGCATCCTCCTGCATCCCTGCAGCCCCTCGCCCTTCTTCTCCCACCTGAGCCTTTGTCTTACAGGCTCTGGGTTGGTGGGGACAGTGTGGATGGTGGAGACCTCTACACCTGGGCCTCCTGCTGGCCCTTGTACTAAAACAGCAGCTGGGCAATGTCAGAAAGGCTGAAGGAGGGACTCAGAGAGGCCGCAGGAGGGTCAGGCCTGGGGCAGGTGACGCTACTGTCCTGTGAAACCAGGAGAGCAGATGAAGGACCCCTGTGTCCGGAGAGGACTCAGCCTGCCCAGAGGTACCCAGGAAGCCTGGGAGTTGAGGCTTGGACAGCTTGTGGGGTAAGTCCCAAAGATCCCAGCAGAGACAGTGGGCAGAAAGCCTCCTGAGCCGTCTCTGTAGGGCTGGTTCACCCATGTGACAGCCACAGGGTGGGGAGGGGCTGGCCACAGTGAGGGGGTGCGCTGACATGAGAACCCAGTGCTAGGAGGCTGGCTCTGGGCACAGCCCAGCCCCCTCGTGTGCTCCCCTTGTGCTGCCGTCCCAGCAGCGCCCCATCTCACTGACTCCACCTTCACATGTGGCTGCCCACTTAGGGCCATGGCTGAAGCCACTGTCCCTGACCACAAAGCTCTTGGCTGATGGGAAGCATGACAGCACTTGGGGCTCCACACTGGAAGCGGGACCATACAGAGAGGGGGATGGGGCACAGGGAACGGGAGCTGGGACACACTTTAGTCAAGGTGGACAAGGATGGAAGCACCGCCATGTGGGGCCACCACTCGAGGAGGCTGTGGGCCACCGGAGCTCAGTGACACTGCTCCCAAGAGTATAGATCACTGGT
The DNA here is from genome assembly GCF_001604975.1 of Cebus imitator. Taxonomy (NCBI): domain Eukaryota; kingdom Metazoa; phylum Chordata; class Mammalia; order Primates; family Cebidae; genus Cebus; species Cebus imitator. Next base: position 5,191,989 of record NW_016107546.1, on the reverse strand, counting down.
AATGTCCACAACAGTGTCCCTGCCTGTGACCCAATAATTCCACATCCAGGGACACACGTCACAGAAATGTATGAGCAGGCACAACAGCACCGAATGCGAGGGCTGCACAGAGCCTCTTCACAGCATCCCCAAGCTGGAAGCAACCCAAACACCCAGCGGATACAAACAAGTAGAAAATGAACAAAGGAGCATGACAAGCAATGAAAACAGCGAACCACAGAGATGCACACGAGGTGGGCTCCACCTCACAAGCCTGAATGTAGGGGGTGGACACACAGCTGATCATTGTACTTTCCATGATTTATTTATTCATAAGAGGAAGCTGAAAAAATTACACCATCAACAAAGTCAAGAGACAAATGACAAACGGAAAAGAATGTTTGTAATTCCATATCATAGACCAGGATTAATCTTTCAAACACATAAAGAACTTCTATAAATCAGGAAGAAAATGTCCAATAACCCAACAGAAAGGAGGGCAAAGGAGCAAATGCCTCACAGAAAAAGAAATAGAATACATCAAAAAATGTGCAGTCTAACTCAAACGAAATTCTAATTCAACTACACTGAGATAACATTTCTCACTTATCACATTGGCAAAATCCAAAATTTGGCCAGCACGTTAGGTTAGTAAGGCTGTGAGGAAGCAATCCATCTCTTCATGGCTGGTAGGAGGCAGAGATTACCTCTCTGACACTGATGAGAGGGATTTTCTGTCTATCAGAACTATCCGTGCATGGCCCTATGACTAGCAATCTGACTTAGCGAATTCACCCTGTGGATGCTCCCTGTTCCGTACTTAATGACATATGGCCAAGGCGCTCTGTTGAATCTGTGCTTGTTATGGTGAAGGCTGCCACAGCACACATGTCTGTCTACAGGAGCCAGGTGAAATCAACCGAGGCCTCTCCACCCCATAGAACACCAGGCAATTCTAAAAAGGGAGGCCCTATGTACAAAGGGGATACCAACAGGACGTCATGTTAAGTGAAAAAAAAAGCAAGGTTTTATTGGTCATGAAGAATGAAAAATACAAATTTTTTAAATTATAAATATATTTCCATAAGGGATGCACATACTTTCACCTCCCCTCCCACAAAACTAAAAGATTAGGCTGGGCACAGTGGCTCACGCCTGTAATCCCGCACTTTGGGAGGCCAAGTTGCGCAGATCACTTGAGGAGTGGAGTTCAAGACCAGCCTGGCCACCATGGTGAAACTCCGTCTCTACTAAAAATACAAAATTAGCTGGATGGCGTGGTGGCACACGACTGTAGTCCCAGCTACTCAGGAGGCTGAGGCTAGAGAATTGCTTGAACCCGAGAGGTGGAGATTGCAGTGAGCCGAGATCGTGCCACTGCACTCCAGCCTGGGCAGCAGCAGAGCCAGGCTGTCTCAAAAAAGAAAAAAAAAACCTAAAAAGTTATATTTGCCTAGTTATATAGGAGAAAGACTTCTCAATGTCTGTCTTCTTACGTCTTTTTTCTATTTAAATCATGCTTACGGTTTGCTATTCAAACAATAAAATTTGATTTAAAATAAAAACAGAGAACTGCCAGAGAAACTCAAGGCTTTCTTCTGATTTTTTAATAAAGTTTTAAAAATGTTGGTAATACTTATTTTGAAGATTATTCTATGTCAGGTCAAAACCCTTATTCTCAGCATTTTACATAATCTTGGTGTCTATTGAATTGTGCAAAGCCAACATTTTACCAGGTGAGCTTAGGGCCTTCGGGGAGCTCACAGCACCAATTCAGAGCATGAAAGCCCTCCCTCAGAGGCAAGAAACAGGGGCTTTCCTCTGCATATCCCACCGGCCCTCCCACGTGGCTTTGCTTGTGGAGACATTGCTTGGTTTCCCCACGGGCCCCTGGAGCTCTGTCTTAAGCCCACACAATCGCCTTTCCAGATAATTCATAAACAAATATGAAGGTGAGAAGATCAGTGGAGCAAGGGCGCTGGCTGTCGTTCAACAGAGAGGGGATAAGCATTGCTCCAACTCAAAACACCCCTTCCCCCTTCTGAGCCACCCAGATGCCAGAAGGCCGCATTCATTCTAGTTCTCTTCATAAGAGAGAAGAACCGAGGTGTTTCACATGCCTGTAACATGGGGAGGAAAAGCCAGGATCCACTCTCTCCCAGGAGCTCCTGGCTTTAGCACAGAATACACTGCAGAACATTGCTGCCGTGGAGATGATGGCCCCGAACTGCCACACTCCTCGGCGAGGTGATGGGGTAGGGACCAAGGCTCTGGCAATGCTGCCAGGTATCTCCCCAGCCTCCCCACATTCTGACACCCCACTGGTAGCTTTTATGCAGGTGAAATTGGGTTTAAAAAAAAACGTTGGGAAGAGACTAAAACACTCCCTAAAAAGCTTCCGCTGCCAGGAGGAACGTGTCTGTAGAAGGAGGCAGTGCTGCTTCTAGGCCGCCGTGGGTTCCCTGGCTAGCTCGAGGAGAAAGGGTCTTTCTCGGATGCAGTGGCAAAGGTGACTCTGCAGACTGGCAGGGGACCATGGCCACTGCCCAGTGCCCACAGAGCAGGGCCTTTCATGTGGCCGACTGAGCCATGCTCTGCATCCTCAGTCCCCACCCAGAGGATGGGTCAGGCACCGGCTTCCTGGAGGGCCGGGGCAACCTCCAAATTCCCGAGAACCCTGTTGTTCCAGCCAGGCGCCCCCTAGAACAAGCAGAGCCAACCTCAACATTTTATTTTCTTCTTCAATTCATCCTCCTAAATTCTTTGACCTTTTCCAATCTGTGACTTTGGGCTTTTTCTGTTTTTCTTTTGCAAAATAAAAGAACAAGGCAACAAAGTATTTCAATATGGAAAATTATAAACTTCAGTTTTTCCCAAATCAGGTAATGTTGGTGTCCAGTTATTTTTCAGAGCCGTTGTGAAGGGAGTTTCGGGATGTACAAAGGCCTGTCAGATAAGGAACTATCAGTGCTGATTGGTGCTCTCCCAGGACAAGACCTGTGACTGACTAGAAGTCCCTTTATTCATCAAGCCAGCACTTTTTCCTCCAGAAAACTGGAGATGGTAATTGCTACTGACTACAGCTACTGACAAGTGGCATCCCCTTAATTGAGAGTGGAAGACATGGAGGAGATGGAGGGCGACCCGGAGGCACTGGTGCTCACCTCCACGGCAGGGCTCCAACCAGTGTCCTCCTTCTTCTTGCTCTCAAGGGTGACTATTTCCTACCAATATAAAAACACAGGTCCGGGGATGTCCCCTCCCCCTCTTATGTGGCATTGAGTGAACGTGGCCAGAACTCAGACTTCACTGCTGTTACCATTCAGGTTCACGCTCCTGCTTTTTTCTTTTTTTTTAGAGACAGAGTCTCACTATGTGGCCCAGGCTGGGGTGAAGTGGCATGATCTCAGCTCACTGCAGCCTCCAACTCCCGAGCTCAAGCCATCAGCCTCCCAAGTAGCTGGGACTGCAGGTGTGCCCCATCACACCCAGCTAATTTTTCTTCTAATTTTTTGTAGAGACAGGTCTCTCTGTGTTGCCCAGGCTGGTCTCTAACAGCTGTCCTCAAATGATCTTCCTGCCTCGGCCCTGCAAGGTGCTGGGATTGCAGGCATGAGCTACTGCACCAGACCACACTCCTGCTCTTCAAGCAGCCGGCAAATTAGTGCATTTGTTTGCTGCTGAGAAAGAATGGAGGGCATGATCTGATGAGTCTGTCTGCTCCTCCAGCCTCCCTTTCCCACAGGACCAGGTGCAAGAGCCTGCAGTGCCCCCAAGGGAAAAAGAACCCTGTGGTTCAGGTTTGCATGGGCTAGACCAAAAGTGTAGGCCCTGCGTGTGTGTGTGTCTCTGTGTGTGTGTTTCTGTGTGTGGTGTGTGTGTGTGTGTGTGTGGTATATTAAATGTACTGGGTATATGAGAGTGTGCGTGGGGGTGTGTGTTGAGTGTGTGTGTATGAGTATGTGGTGTGTGAGTATGGATGTTTGTGAGTGTGCATGTATGTAAGTTGTGTGCATATGTATTGGGTGTGTGTGTCTGTGTATGTGTGTGGGTTGGGTGTGCATGCGTGTATTCGAGTATTGTGGGGTGTGTGTGTGAGGGAGAGAGAGAGAGAACATCTTTTAGGTGACTGAGCTAAGTTCTGAATTACCAGAGAACCAAAGCCAATGAATTCAAATGAAGAATTTCTTTTTTCATTGATTCAAGAAAGACTTAATAGCTCTGGCAGAAACTCTCCAGAAAAATTTACCTTTGGGCAGACATGGCCCAGCACCAAACAAGAAAGCTTTCAGCCTCAAAGAATTTGGCAGAAAGTTATGAGCAAGTGAATAAAGAAGCTGGAAATGAGACTCCGTAGATCACTGCAGCGAACCTGTTTGCTCCTGTTAACACCAGGCAGCGCCGGTTCCAGCCTTGACTCAGGCGCAATTCCCCAGGCACTGGGACTTGGCTCACCTGGCTTGGCAGCTGCAGCATTACATCCCATAAAGGCTTTTGTGCGCTTACGTTAAGTGACCTTTATGGAAATATCGTATGCTGTGAACGTCACAGGAAAACCTATATGCTTATCCTAAAACTATCGCCTTACAGAACCTTGCCTGCTCAGAATCAATCCCATGGTAACCTTCCTGCAAAACATAGGCCCCCATCTAACATCAGTCTGTCCTACATTCATGATAAGAATTTGTAATTTTCTGGGACTTCTGCCAATCCGCAATGCGGAAATTCACATGTGAAAGTAAGAATGTTTTCCAAAGAATATGTGGCCCCAAAATATGTGTGCCTGAATTATCTAGATATGCGCACTCATACATGGCCCTGCCTTGATTTATCTGACAGCTCGACTCAATTCTCCAAGTGACATGTGTCATTAGTTCTCCAAATGAGCAAAGAGAACAAGTCTAAAAATTAAAAGTATGAAACGGATCATCTATTTACTGTTTTGCTGAGTACTTAATTGTTATTTCTTACTTGAGTCATCATCATCATTAATTGTTTTTGTTTGTTTGTTTTTTGTTTTTTGAGACACAGTCTTGCTCTGTTGCCCAGGCTGGAGTGCAGTGGTGCGATCTCGGCTCACTGTAACCTCTGCCTCCCGGGTTCAAGTAATTCTCCTGCCTCAGCCTCCCAAGTAGGTGGGACTACAGATGTGCACCACCATGCCTGGTTAATATTGATATTTTTAGTACAGATTGGGTTTTACCATATTGGCCAGGCTGGTCTAGAACTCCTGACTTCAAGGTGATCTGCCCACCTGGGCCTCCCAAAGTACTGGATTACAGGTGTGAACCACCACACCTGGCCCATCATTGTTAACAAACATTTATCAAGCGTCTCTTCTCGGCCAGGTGCTGAGAAGACAACGATAAATAGGAAAAAGGTGTTGCCTGGCTTTATAATTACAATGGGCAGTGAAGGCTGTCTTCCTCTGCTCCCACCACAAAGCCAACACAAAGTGCTTCGTGATTTCATTTATTCCCCAACAATTATAGTCAAATCCATTCAAAAAGTCTTTGTACCAAACATTGCCAGGAGTATCAGAGTAATTGTTCAGAGGAAACCTGCAGACTTCAAGCAGTGTTTGGTACAGAGTGGGTATTTGAGAAGCAGTGGCTGTAATTGTTACTGTTTACTTATAAATGCAAGCCCTTCCTTCAGTTGGGACAGAAACGACGTCTCCTTCACTGTCTCCTAGTACTTAGCATGGTGCCTGGCACACAAAATCCCTTTAACTACAATGCCATCATATTTTTCTCATGGACAGAGATGACTGGTGTGAAGTCTCAAATTGTACAAAGTAAAAGAGGGACATTGCGAATTCGTGACCCTCTTGATTGATTGATTGACTCCCCTTCCAAATCAATTCCCCTTGATTGATTGATTGACCCCCCTTCCAAAAGCCCATTTTAGGGCAATCTTTTAAACATGCTTTTTTGATCTGGTGGCTGGGCATGTGACACTGTCTACATAAGAAATGTGAACAGGGAAGGAAAAGCCACAGCATTTCAACAACAGTCATTACAAGACTGGTATTGATCGGCAGTGAACTCCTGCTGAGGCACTCCTGAAATACGTGTATTTGGTAACCGAGGTGGAGATGATTATCAACGCACCCAGAAAAGCAAGATCAAAGGGAAGTCACTATGAGTTTCTTTCTTCCCTTGGCAACTCCAGGTCTCATTTACCTTTGCACTGCCCATAGCAGGCAGCGTCTGCTCCTCGTCAGTGGTTAATAAATGCTTCTTGCACAATCATGCATGAGAGAGGAGCATGTCCATTTCAGTGCCTGAAAACCAGGCAATGATCTCCTAATTTTCTTTTCTCAAAGACAAAAGAGAGTAACTATAATTTCATTTATGCAAGACAACAGGAAGGAGTTGTTAATTTCCACTGTGGCCGCCACCCCACCTGCCCTCTATCCACTGGGGAAGCAACACCCGAACCCAACCCCAGGGCAGCACTTCAGCCTCGGACTCTCCCTGTGTATTCTGTGCACTGTCCATCAGTCCTTACCGGAGGGTTCCCAAAAGGAGCCTAGAGAACACGAATCCAGGAGATCATTCCATCTTCAAGTCTGTAAGACGCATTCCGTACCTTGTGATTTCAAAAGGTACGTTAGCTGCTGAAGGCTCTAAAAAGGGTCTGTAGCAGAACACAATTCAATATTGCTCGTAATTCCCAAGTTTACGCAATTGCATAACCCGCGTTGCTGGTTCTCTACGGCAGTCAGCTTAGGGAATGGGGCCCTGGGGGGTGGCTTCATAATCTCACTTAGGAAGAAGTTGACAAACCCCCTTTTCATGAAAATGTGGGAAAAGGCCACATGAAAGAGATCCTTTATGTGAAGTATTTTTCCCTAATATAGACCCAAAGGCAAAAATGCCATCCCTAAGTGAAATTATTCTCTCCTGCAATATATTGAACACGCTCACAGTCCTAGTTCAACAATGATGAAATGCTAGTCTTTGGGACATCCCCAAACGCTGTGATTGTTGACAGGTAAGTGATGGTTAACACCAGGTCCTTCTGCACACCCAGAGATGCAGAAGGTGTTTGGTGGGTGATTTCCTTGGTGGATATAGAAAGTCAAGCTGGAGAGGTATCATAAACTTCAAGAGGCGAGAAAACTAAAGAGGTATTTTCCAAGTCATGTCTTCACCAACAAAACACTATATAAACGCAATTCAATTTTTAAATGATTTGACATTGCATAAGACCCAAAACTCACTTCCTAGGAGTTAACCATTACCACAATCAACAGATCTTAAAAATGCATATCAGCTGCATCGATATATGATCGGCCCTCATTACTTACAGATTCCATATTTGTAAATCTTCTAATTAAAATTTATTTGTAAGCCCCAAATCAACACTTGTGCTGCTTTCCCAGTCATCCGTGGACATTTGCTGAGAAGCAAAACGTTAGATTCTCCTGATGTGCACGATCCTGGCTGACCACGCCGTGCTCCAGCTCATGCGATAAACACGCGTCCTTTCCACAGTCAACTGAGCGCCCCATTTTCACATTTGTGTTGGTGGTTTCAAGTCCGTGACAGCCCCAATCACAGTGCTGAGCTGTGTAGTATTTCTGAGCACGGAACGTGAGCAGCCAGGCGTGTCCACAAAACTCCATTCAGGCACAAGCGCCGGTGGCATCTCTCTCAGTTTGATGTTAATGAATCAAAAACATTTATTAAATACGGTGACCTTAAACAGAAACACACTTAAAGTGTTGGTCAGGCATGGTGGCTCACACCTGTAATCTGAGCACTTTGGGAGTTCGAGGCAGGAGGATTGCTTGAGCCCAGGAGTTTGAGTTCAGCTTGGGCAATATAGTGAGACATCATCTCTATGAAAACATTGTATATATATATATATATATATATATATATATATATTAGCCAGGCATGGTGGTGTGCGCCTGTAGTCCCAGCTACTTGGGAGGCTGAGGTGGGAGGATCACCTGAGCTTGGCAGGTGGAGGCTGTAGTGAGCCATGATAGTGCCACTATACTACAATCTAGACAACATAGCGACTCCCTATCTCAATTTTAAAAACCTAACAAACAAAAACAGAGTGCAGCGACCAGTTGAGGAAGCTGTGACCAGAGACCTTCAGGAACCCAGCCCCGTCCTTCTCCTAAGAGCAACGGCTCATTATGTGCTGATTCAGTGTCATGGCAACTTTGTAGAACTACCGAGATCCTGAGAATCAGATGTTATATTTGGAGAGCAATGAACAAAGTTTCTGTCAAGAAAAAGTCTTACGGAAATTGAACAGGATGACTTCGAGAAGGCAAAGACTATGGGTGAGGCTGGGTGCTGAGAGATGCCAAACCCTGGGAAGAAACAGAAGCCGTCATCCGGCTGCCAGGCAAAACTGTATTGCTAGTGGTGAGTCTGCCACACTAAAATATTGTTCTTTTCTTGGCTCATTTGCAGTCAAGATCTACTGCATTCAAAACATTATGACAATCAAGTCAGGCCGTAGTCACGAGCCGCTCTCTGAAGGTCTGCAGGCATCGTTGGACATTTTCGACACTGCAACCTCACTCTTTTCTCTATAGAATTTCGGACATCATTTCTTAATAAGGCCAGGCTTACCCAACAGCAGCCGCATCACCTGCACCTGTGCCAGGCCGGGCCATGCGGCTTCCGCTGACTTGAAAGAGAACTGGCCAACATGGCGGAGGGTCGGGTCCACACGGACAAAGCCCCGAGCAACATCGGTCATCACGGCTCAGCCATCCTGGAGCTCCACAAACATCAGCGTGGCCCACATTCAATTCTGGAGGACGAGAAGCTCACAATCTCCAGTCCAGCTTCCTTCCAGTATATTCTACCTGCTCCTCTTCACCCACGCACACAGACAAAAATACTCAGCAATGCGGATCTTGCTTCATCTTTAATAAAATACAAGCTTCTGCCCATGCAGCCACAGAAAAGAATGAAATCACATTCTCTGCAGCAACATGGGTGGAGCTGGAGGCCATTACCCTGCGTGAACTGAGAAGCAGAAAATCAAATATCACATGCTTTCACTTATGAGTGGGAGCTAAACAGTGGGCACATGAGGTCATCAAGATGGAAAGAGTGGACATGGGAGGCTCCAACAGCGGGAGGAGGAGAGGACGGTGCGGGACAACCTCCCTGTTGAGAGGTCAGCCCAGTTAGCCGTAATCTTTCCCTGTGACTTCCGAGTCTATCAAATGCTGAGAGACCTCCTGCCCTGAAAGCTTCCACTAGAGAGTGACCTCTTGTACCTATTGGGAACAATGTTTAACATTTGGGTGTCGGGTACACTGGAAGCCCAGTCTCCACTATGCCACAATAGATTTGTGTAACAAACATGCACGTGTACCCCGGAGTTTGAAATAATTTTTAAATGCTTAACCCTAATATAACTGTGAGGAAATAATTCTTTTTTTTTTTTTTTAAAGATGGGGTTTCACCATGTTGGTCAGGCTGGACTTGAACTCCTGACCTCAGGTGATCCGCCCGCCTTGGCCTCCAAAGTGCTTGGATTACAGGCCTGAGCCACCACACCTGGCCGTGAGGAAATAATTTAACAAATCCAGAGGGTGGAACATTCTACACGACAGCCACTCAGGACTCTTCAAAAATATCAATCACATGAAGACCAAAAAAAAAGCAGGGGCTCATTACAATCGATTTAAACAAAACTTAAGTAACATGACAACTGAAAAGATACATATGCATGCCTCTAGTCTCAGCCCGGGAACTGAAGGTTGCGGGTAGGGAAGTATGATTTTGAGGTATTCAGTGGAAAGGAAACTACAAGAAAACCAGTTTCTGAGCCTCCCCTGCCCCCAGGTGTGGCGTGCACAGTGCCTGGTGCGATGACCGTGGTTATAAAGGGACACATTCATGGACTGAAATAGCACATTTTTCCTTTGAACTAAGGAAAGATCCTTGAGCAATGTTGAAGACTGTGCTGCGTGTTTGTGAGGAGTGAGGCAATTCCCAGGGGGTTTGCTTCTGCAAACACACAACGCAATGAGAAAATCAGACACAAAGTCAAGCTTTATGAGGCTGAGAAGGAACTTTTGCTCCTTAAGTGAATTTTCTGGAAGCCCTGCCGAGCCTCCTCCCAACCCATGAACACATCCAATGCTTTTGGGAACCTGTGCTAATCTGTCTGCGCACCCCTTTGCCAAACCAAAGGGATCCCAGACCCTGTCACCTTTGTCCCAAAGAGCTGACCTCGGAGGCACAGAGACCCTGAGCCCAGGTTCCAGGAAAGAAGTAACAGGTAGGAGCTTCAGGCCCCCCTGCCCTCCCCAGCAGCCCCACCCACTGGCAAAGTACCCGGGTCTGTTTCTCCAGGGGACAGAGGGGAAGGGACAAAGAAAAAACAAGACTCTCCTGTGGGAAAGAGACACACGGGAGGGTGCTGGAGGGTTTCCTTCCTTCTTCTGGAGTTTTCACAGGAATCCATTCCGGGGTGAGTTTGTAGGACAAGGAAGTGCTCCCTGCCTTCACTGGTATCCTGCTCTCCCTGGAATCTGCTTGGTAGCTAAGGGCCCCGACCTTCCTGTGGCTTCCATGGTGAATTCAGGGGTGTGCGTGCATGTGTGTGTGTGTGTGTGTGTGTGTTGTTGTTGTTGTTGTTTTCATTTACTATCCTAAAAAAAGAAAAAGTCAAACGAAGGCACAGAAAATGGCTGAGAAAGAAATTCCTGGCAAGTGCGAACTCACCCAGTTACTAGCTTTCCTGCAGCGGCTTATTTTGCCCCAGGACACTTAGATAGTCCAGAAACAAATCTGCTTTCTCGCTGGGGCTCTCCCCGTTGAGAGGTCGGCCGAGTTAGCTGTAATCTTTCCCTGTGACTTCCCAGTCTGTCAAGGTACAACCCAAATGCTCAGAAAGCTCGTGCACCGAAAGCTTCCACTGGAGAGTGACCGAACCCCTCTGATGAATAAACACGCACTGGGGCACCTTATGAATCACACGATTCCAATGGCCCAGCAAACAAGGAAAGGTCGCCTCACACCTGTGGCGTGGAGAGGAAGCCCTGATTTCTCTTTCATTCCTAAAGGCTAGAATTCTGTTGTCTAAAAACTGCCTCATGGACGCCCGTGGAAAATTTGCCTGTGGAAGAGACGAGGTTGCCAGCGCTTCCAGCACAGATCGAGCCGAGTGACCCACAGCTGAGGGAAAACAAAGAGCTTTATGTTCTTCCAGAACAAATGACATACTCCCCGCAGCTCATAAAGGCTTTTTATATAACTGCAGTCAGGCAATACCTGGGCAGGGAGCGTCTGCGGGGGAGTCCACATCCCTGGGTGGCTCTGGCCCCAGGCGGCCCCACCACGCCCCTCACCGCACTTAGGGTGTCTCGGCCCTGCCCAGCTGGGACCCAGCTCGCAGGTCCTTTTACCCACAGGATTCAGAGGTTTCGTGCTGACTGGGGCTCTTTGGGCCACGTGCAAAGCGGGGGCAGGCACCTCCCGATTGAAGATGGCCTCTCGAAGAGGCCCCAACCTAGCAGGACGCTGGGTGAGACAGGTGGCTGGCCACAGCTGTGGTGGCGAGGAACAGGACAGGCCACAGCGCCCTCACCGTAACTGATGGTGACAGCTGAGGCACGCTCTGGACTTAGAAATTAACATTCAAAATGTACACCCTAAACACCCCCCACCAAAAGCCCCGCCTGCTCGCAGGCGTTAAAGCAGCGGTGCTCCTCCTCCCAGTGGACGTTTCCTTCAGCCTCGCGGTCCCCGGCAAGCCCACCCTGCTCTCCAGCCGTGCGCAGGCAGGCGACAGTCTCCCCTGACGTGTGTCTCGCGTGGCAACAAAGCAGAGGAGGAAAGGAAAGGTCCAAGATGGTCACGGGGGCCTGGCCAGGCAGACACAACAGCGCGGCAGTCCTGGCTGCTTTATTGAGGATACCGTGTCGAATGAACCAATGACTGAGAGACGAAGGTGAGCTTTCTAAAATCCCCAGGAACCAGCGGGACAGTTACACACATTTTATCCGTTAATTTCACCCATCAGGGCCCCTCATGGGAACCACAGCTGAGGTGTCCCCAGGGGCTGAATCTTTAGCTAACACACCCACATCTAAGGCCGCCAGGATGGTTGGAGAATGTCCAGCAGACTGGACATCCCCAGGGACCCCATCAGCCCGGGGCTGCTCCTCAGGATGGCCCGGGGCACACCGGGCCAGGGTGGGCGGCTGCTCCTGGGCCCCAGCAGGCCGTGGCTTCCCAGCTCTACTCAGTTCAGAAGCCGGCACTGCATGTGGCGAGGTGGCCATGGCCCCTTCCTCTCTCAGTGAGAATCTGGACCCTGGGGGCCACGTGACTCACACAGACTCTGCAGCAGCTGCCTGGGTGTGGATCTCTTTAGGACACTCTGCTCCTAGCTCCATAACTACTGCACACACTCTTCCCTGAAATCCATGCGCCTGAGACTGCTCCTCGGGCTCTCCTTCCCACCTCCCTCCACTTTGCAAACCTCAGGGGCTTGCTTCCCCCCAGGCGCTCCTCCACCTTCCCGCCCTCCTCTCTCCCCGCCTCCCACCCAAGTTTCCTGTGGAGCACCAACAGAACAGCGCGCTTTGGGGGGTCTTCTTTAAGGGCTCCAAATGAATTCTGGAGATAACGTGAGTCACGCTGGCCGAGCACGGCCCTCCGCTTTGTCAGCAGAGCTGTGTGTTACACAAGCATTTTCAGCTTTCCCGGGCCTCAGTTGTCCCTGGGTACATTTGGTTTTGGAGCTGGAGAGAATCGAAACACAAAGCAAGGAAAATGAAGTTCATTGAGGGCTTTTTGGCCCAGCGTAGGGAAACAGGCCACCAAAAAGCAGCCGTTTCCTACCGTGACATTCAGCAGCTTGCCCTTTCTGCCTCCTGAGTCACCCGATGGACCCAGCAGTAAAGCCGAGGCAGCGCACCGCCACTCCGTATCCGGTGGGGAGGCTCTTGGCTTGCAAACCACCTGGGCTTTCATACCAGCAGACCGGCCTCTACGTGCGCTTCTCCGGAGCTACCACTAGATGGCACCAGAGCTCCACCACAGTCCCTGCACACTGGTGCCTTAACTCAGCCTGGATTCCTGGTTGGGGGGGGTGGGGCGGGAAGAAGTGGAAGGGGCGGGGGTGGAAAATTTCTTCTGTCAATACATTCTGATGAAGTTGAGAAATAAGTAAAGCCACTGGCTCCAGTCTTGAAAACCAAGGCCCATGGTAGTGGGTTTTCAGAACGTATTTTAGTGTCACTAAACTTGGTGTACAATGCCCACTGTTAAATTGGTAAATTATCCCCCCCCCCAAAAAAACCACCAACGACCAAGGTCCAATTCTAGTTTACCGATAATCATAAAGGAACACATTGCATTAAACCCGTAGCAACTAAATTTGCAGCAAAAAGTACAAAAGATGGAATCTCTTCAATTTGTAGCCCCAAATAAAATGCCACTGATTGCATGCAGCACATCTAAAGCAGGCTAGTAAATAATGGATTTTTAAAAAACAATCTCTTTTTCTCTGTAGATGCTCGTGGACAGGAAAGCTCATCCTGGCTAGGGTGGAACACAGGGAGGTTCTTGGTCCCTGTCACTCTTTCCTGTTCTCAGAGCCTCTCTTCTGTTTAAGACAGAGATCAAGTAGACCGCAGGCTCCCCATCCCCGCCCCCCAACGGTGACAGTGTGCAGAGCGAAGTTCCAATAGTCATCTTGCCAAGACAGGGGCTACATGAAAATCCTCCCCTTGGGAAAGCCAGAGTCATTTGCCCTGGAGGCTCACAGGTAAACACACACACAGAGACACACGCACTCCAGCCCAGAAAAACAAGAACAGCCCTCAGCCCTCCTTGCCAGCCCCCTCCCACCCAGCTCCAGTTCTGTCCCCTTCCCTGCCTCTACACCTCCCCATGACAAGCCCCAGAGATAAGATTATCTCTGGAGCCAAGTGACAACGGAAATCCACACTCCAAAAGCCTGTGCCTCCTGACACCCCCCCACACCCATCCTCATGTTAATTCTCAGTGCCTTCATTTTGTGATTCAGTAAATGTTCTATAAATGATTTACCATTTTAAAGGTCCGATAACATCAGACCAGAGAGAGATAAGGGGCTTTGTGCGACACCTGAGGCTGGTGTTGGGAGTGGCTGAGGCTTTCCTTCTCTGCCTTCCCAGAGCTTTAGGCTCCCTGTTATCTCTTCCTCTCACCAAATTACTTCGGGCCATTTACACCTCTCCTTCCCCCGCCAGCTCGGCTTCCTTCTCTTCCCACGCCTTTTGTGAGGCTCTCTGCCTGTCCCACCGCTGGTCCCGTGCTTGTTTATGGGGATTTCTCAGAGTTCTGTGGATGTGTTCGGAGATCTCAAATGGCAAACCGCGTTTTTCCAAATTCTATTTTTCCACTGTGTAATTTAAAAACCTGCACGATCATACAAGCCTCATCCCCTTACCCTGCCATCATTTTTATTTTGCATTTTCTTTAACGGTCTTCATTCAGACGAATCCATCTCCAGCTCACCATGCCATGCTTTGCAAAGTCCTCATCCTTCTTTTCTTGTGTGATCCCATTAAGCTGATGTTTTTAGTAGTGGACATCCAGCTGCCTTCAGTCTTTCACTATTGAAAGCCTCGCTTGTGTTTAACACCTACCTCACAAACTGGAGTAAACTGGTAAATTATATCTATTAGTCATTTACGTGTATTTACAAATCTAAATATCTATTGCAACATAGAAAGGGTGACTTTTTTTAGACTTTCATAGCTCCCTTTGTTTCAAACTATGATGCAATTTTTTCTGAAGCTCATTGAGACGGTTTATACACAAACCATGCCGGGTGAGGAGGTGCAGGCAGGTGCTCTGAGAGGAGGCTTCCTCGGCCCTGCAGGCATCTGAGCCTCTCCCAGCCCCGATGCCGCCTCCGTCCTGCGGCTGCTTTCCTGAGTAGAAGCACACTGGAACACACGGCTCCTGGTGGCGTGGGGGCCCTTCAACTCCAGTGAGGGAACCAGGACTTCAGAGCCCTGCCACACCCTCTCACTTTGCATTTATCCTCATGTTTTAATTTCCTGTATTAACACAGTTTTTTTCATAGATATTCCAAAGGTTCTCCATTGAATCATCTCATTAAAAACCCTCTTAAAAGACAGCTCAAACTTTTAAGTTAGTAAGAGATAGATGTGATTCATTCCTTTGAGAAAAGGTAAACCGAGGCACAGCAAAGCCCATCGTGCCTGTGGGCCTGACTGGCCAGCAGGGCCTTGCAATGCTTTCCAATGGACCCCCGTTGGCCTTAAATGGGGAAAGGTCAGATTTCTCCGTCAGATTTTGCTTGGAGACATTTCGTTCCATTGAAATAATTGGAGAAGCTCTTTTTTCCACAGGCATCCTGCCTGCACTTCATCATGTGTATTATTTTAGATTTGCTTCAAAAAGAAAAATGGCCTTTCATGGCCTACATGGAATGTAAGCAGAAATTGGACCATGCAGACATAGAACTCTGCACAGAAATGGAAAATATTCAGAGCGAACACCCACACTTGCCACCGACGTTCACCCAGAGACGAAAGCCCCGTCACTTGCCCCACACCCGAGTGTCTCCTCCGCCAGAGACCCCCCACCAGCTGGGCAGCCCCTTCCCCCCAGGCCGGCCTTCACACGGGCTTTATCCACCCTTGGGTGGCTGCAACAGGAAGGTCCAGGAGTTTCCTACCCATTTGCACTAATGCGATCTGTGTGCCCGCGCCCTGGACCCACCTGCAGAGGCCTGGAGAGGCCCAGGCAGCCTAGTCTCCTCCGCACCTGAGGAAAGGAAGTGGCTGCTCCCAGAACAGAGGAGCTGGCTGAGAAGCTCAACTCCCGGGACCCCCAAGTCCTGGAAGCCAGTGGGTATAGGTTTCCCCTGCTCTCTTCACCACATGGGCCTTCTCTGAGCCACCTCCTCTCTCTGTCCCTTCCCCTCCCCAGGCCCCAGTGTCTCTAATGAAGGAAACGATGATGTCAAGCAATCAGCACTGAAGTTTCAGAGAGGTCCTGTATCTTTTAAAAGAGAATAGACAGAAAAAAGAGGTGACGGTCTCGCCCTGCAGCCAAAAGGACTTAACTCCAGCCAGCAGACGAAGGAGAAGGGGGCACCCTGTGCGGGACCACCTGGGGGTGTCAGAGGCATCACCAGCCTGGGGAAGGGGGACTTCCCTGCGACGCCCCTCCCCCTCACACAGTTTGCTCCCTATGGTCATCAATGAGCCCTTCCAAATATGAGGGAATTTACACCCATAGGCCTCGTGCGTCCTCAGAGAACATGTGGCAGTAAAACGCCCATCGCATTCTTTCTTCACAGTTCTGGAGCTCTGTCTGATCTCTTTTCTCATACCACCCCCATTCTGTCTTCCATCTCTCCACATCCACCTAATGTCAAACTTTTTTTTCCCCCATTTATTTATTTTATTGCATTTTAGGTTTTGGGGTACATGTGAAGAACATGCAAGATTGTTGCATAGGTACACACATGGCAGTGTGATTTGCTGCCTTCCTCCCCATCACCTACATCCGGCTTCTCTCCCCTTGCTATCTCTCCCCAGCTCCCCACCCCCCACCTTTCCTCCCCTATTTCCCCCCAACTGACCCCAGTGTGTAGTGCTCCCCTCCCTGTGTCCATGTGTTCTCATTGTTTAACACCCGCCTATGAGTGAGAACATGCGGTGTTTGATCTTCTGCTCTTCTGTCAGTTTGCTGAGAATGATGGTTTCCAGGTTCATCCATGTCCCTACAAAGGACACGTCATCGTTTTTGATGGCTGCATAATATTCCATGGTGTATATGTGCCACATTTTCCCTTTCCAGTCTATCATCAATGGGCATTTGGGTTGGTTCCAGGTCTTTGCTATTGTAAACAGTGCTGCAATGAACCTTTGTGTGCACGTGTCCTTATAGTAGAACGATTTGTAATCCTTTGGATATATACCCAGTAATGGGATTGCTGGGTCAAATGGAATTTCTATTTCCAGGTCCTTGAGGAATCGCCACACTGTCTTCCACAATGGTTGAACTAATTTACACTCCCACCAACAGTGCAAAAGTGTTCCTATTTCTCCACAATGTCAAACTTTAAGAAGAATGAATATTAAATGGCCAGCAATGGGGCACCTGGGGAGGGTCAACTGAGGCCATCAGGGGACAGACCAGAGTGAATGTCTCAAAATTCTAGAAACTCTTCCTAAGAGAAAGAAGAGTTATGCATCCATCATTTTCTTTTTTACCCCAAATGCAGACACTTACAATATTTGTTTGTCTGGTGGATAAACTGAATGTTATGCTAACACTGGAAACCCAGATCTGGACATATCAGAGACATTTGTTTTTAAAGGGACATTGCCAAGGGCATTGAATCTGGCACTTGACCCATATTTCACGTTACTCTGATCTAGTCGGGGATGCCTTCTGGGTTCTAAATATCTACTTGGAAAATGTCTGGCACAGCCAGAAAATAAAGCCCAACTCTCCTTTTATGAGATTTACAGCAGTCTGCCAGCACCATCTGACAATTGAATCTCATTGAAATCGGCAGAGCTATAGAGATACCATCAGGAAAGCTGATGTACAAAGCAGCAAGAAGGAAAAATAGAATAAGAAAAACTTGTTTATTTTACTCCAGTTAATGCATAATCAAGGGAAATGCAAAATTTACCCAACTAAGGAGAAATGCAAGGTATAGTTTTCTCAAGCTTTGTTTAGAAGCAAAAGGACCCTCCACTACACTCCAGCCCAGGGAACAAAGACTCTCTGTATGTGTGTGTGTGTGTATATGTGCGTATATGCGTATACATATATATTCATATATACACATATGTATATTCATATATACAGATATACATATATATTCATATGAATATATGAAAATATTATTGCCATGCATTAGCTCTGTCTTTTAAAATATCCTGAGACAACCTGACAACCTGAAATGAACACAGCAGGAGGACCTGGGTGAGTCTGAGCCCATTCCAGAACAAACAGTTGGCAACAGTAAGAGTGGTGTTTACTAGAAAACTAACCTACTTCCAGCAGACAGTAGACAATGTGACTGAGATTAAACAAAATGTGTGGCTGTGCTTGCCTTGATGATGGAAGGGTGGAGTTGCATCTGTTTTCCTATTATGTAAAACCCCTGCCCCGCTCCTGCCAAAACATTCTCCCAGTGACACGTCTGCCTGCCTCTGGACGAGTTCCTGACTAAAACAAATATGCCTAACACATCATCTTTGATAGCAAATGCTCACAAAGGCAAACAATGAAAACTCCGAGGGTGCGTTTCTAAGGATGGCACTGGGCGCCATGCAGAATTGCCACACACAAAAGCAAAACAGTGCTGCGGGCTGACTGGGCCAGGCCCCAGATGCCAGCAACTTTTAGTAACTTGCTCTTTCTCGGGAGTAACTAATTTCCCCGAGCTGGGCAGCCCGCAGTCCTTCCCTAAGAAGTTACCTTGTGTGTAGATGCTGTCTCTTTGAGCCAAGTGAGAACTACTGGAGCAAAGTATTCTTATAAGCTGCACAATCTCACGAATAAAAGGAGAGTGTCTCACGGACGATCCTGGCACCCTATAAAACTGCAATTCAACCTTATCTAATCTGGTGCGTGTTTCATCACAGGGACATACAATAATGTAAGCCTTTGTGCTGAAGGAGGAAGGAAAGGCTCTCACACACGGGAGAGGTGGCGGGAGTCTGTGACCTGGTCCGGACTTTCTGCCCAAGCTCTCAGTGAGGACTTCGCGGTCCTGGGGCCGGTAGGTGAGAAAATGATGGATGGGCCGGGTGGGCGACGGCAGGAACGGCTTGGAGAAGGCTTCCTCTAACCATCTGCTCAGGAAGGACGTCAGCGCCAGACTAAACACAGGCTGGCTCGGCTGCAGTGTGCGAGCTTGTGCGCCCGCCCCGCCAGCCTTTAAAAGCACCTTCCTGCGCGCGACGGGGGAGAAACGGGGAGACCAGGCGCCCTGACCCATCGGCTGGTCTTGAGGAGAAGCAGGGCCACCCCAGACTGTCGCCGTGGCCGCAGCCGGTGGGGCCAGGCGTTCCCTGGGGAGTCTGGACTGGTACCCCAGGCCCTAATCCACCAGGACTGGGCCTCCCCAACTCTTCTGGGGAAGAGGGCACCAGGGCACCCCTGTGGCTGGCCAGACCCTGGGATAGCAGAGCCCCTGCTGCCCCGCACACTACTTGGTGGCCAAACACCTCCGGAGGCCGAGGTCTTGGGTCTCCTCTGGCTCTGCCTCCCAGGTTCTCTTCCCTTCCCCAAGGCTGGCCATTGGGTCAATGGTCCAAGCCCAAGCCAAGCTTTAGTTGGGCAAGAGGGGAATTCCTGGAAAAGGAAAAAGCCCCTCCCTTCATTCATTTTCCCTGCCACCCACCTCTCTCCTTTTCCCTGCTCCTCCTCCACCCTGACCCTCAAGGCCCACCTGACCAAAGACACCAGCTGCATTAGACCCTAGGCCTTGGTGGGACTGAAGGCAGGGGTGCAGAGGTGCTGGGGCATATGCTGGGCAAAGCGGCACTAGACTGCAAGTCCTGGGTGGGAGCCCTCCTTATCATGGGCCAGCTCTCTTCTGAGAACCTCAGTTTCCCTCTCTGTGATTCCAAGGTTTTGACTTTGGTGACTTCTAGACAGCCCCGACATGGTGTCCTGGAGGTGAGCTACAACCTGAAACCCACCTTCTGCTTCCTGTCCCTCCTCCAGCCTCCTCTGGCTGATGTCTGCCATGGGTCAGAGAGGGAGTGCTCTGGCTTCCTCAGTGTCCTGGGGCTCCTGTCTGCCTCCCCACTCTGTCTGGAGCTGTGGGTAAGGGTAGGCCCACCATGGAGGCAGGGGCAGGAAAGAGCCTCTCTGCTTTATGTGCTGTTTCCTGCAGAATCTTCCTTGGGGAAACTAAATGGAGAGGAAAGCAGGAGAGGAGCCACCAGGTAGCATCCAGGAAGAGAGAAACATGCATTCACCAGCAGGTCCTTTATTCAACTATACAGAATGTCTGTGCCCAAATATATGCTATTTTTCTGTGCATGCACTTATACCTGTTTGTCCTCATAGCACTGGCGTGAGCAGCTCTAGAACACTATAGAAAGGTGCAGATAAACCAGCCCAGTGCAAGTCAAAATGTGTACACATATATAATAGATTCGAGGGTTGCTGTGGGTAAACATTCTTCCCATGGTAATTCACATTTAGCTTCATGGATGTCTGCAAAGGGTGTTCTGTTATACTCCGAGCTGCTAGAAGAAGGCCAAACACAGAGCAGGCCTCTACGTGTTTGTTGATTACATGGATTAGTAAACGTATCATTGATCTGAAATGCACATTTTTTTTTTTTTTAGATTTTAGCAATTGAAACAGAGGTAAGATTTACCACTGATGATATTTAATAATTTAGTTTTTTCCCCTCTTTGTGGCTCATAAGCACCATACCTTACAGTAAATGGCGTCTTAGAACCAGTGAGATCCTGCAGCATGCAATGCGAAGGCTGTGTCACCTTGGGCAAGCTCTTTCTTCTCTTTAAGCTCAGTTTCCTCACCTATAAGATGCAGACCACAGCATCCATGTCAGAGTCTTTGTGAGGATTAAGTGGAAGGAGAATTTAAATCACGCAGCAGGATGACTGCATACTAAGTGTTCTATGCATCTTACCTGTCCTTATAATTGTGGCTATTAATATCTGTGCTTAACAATGGAGAAACAAATGGAACAAATTCGCCTTTCATTAGTGTGCACACTCTGCCCAAAACCCCCTTTTTTTGGGGGGGCGGGGTGCTGCTCCATCTAGTGAATGGGGAGATTTTCTAATTCCCACTGGGGTCCTTGTGTCCCCGAGCCAAAGTGGCCCTTTAGTAAATGTAAATTCCGGATTTGTCTGCTGCGTTTACTTATAGTCAACTCGGTTGGACTGAAAAGAATTACCAGGGCGACCATAGCTAAACACTGCAGAGCAAGCACCTCCTTTCCTCGCATACATTTATTTCCATTTAATATTCTGTGGAAATGCGCCTATTTGCCATAGTTTGTCTTTTCTTATTTCTTCACTTCCAAACTAAACAGCGCTAATCCGAATGCATACCTCTCTGCGTGCCAGCGTTTCGCCTGTGTCTATGTCTGCTGCATATGTAAATACGGGCAAGCCTCTCTGTGGGCAAAGCCAGAGGTGTGCCTGGTCCCTGTTCCCATAGGTGACTTCGGGGTGTGTAAGTGCACGTGGGGGTGTGGGACCTCGCCAGCACCGCCACTCACTGGTCCTGTTCTCGAAACTGGTTCTTGGAGGCTCGGTTTTTGGTAATTAAGGCTAAGGAGTGGTTAAAAAACAGAAGTACATTTTCCTGGAAACCAGCAGTCTTTATTTGCAACTTTTATTGGCAAACCTGGCTGCCAGTAAATACATTCCTTGGCATCTCCCAGAATGTAATTCACTTGATGGAGAAGCCTTGCTTTTTCTGTAACGTGTACATCAATTAAAAGGGCCGCCTGGAAGGAATGCGTAGCGGTCGCAGAAAGCCTGTCTCAGGTCACCTCCCTCCACTCCAGGAACAAAAGCGTCCCTGGTCTGTGCCTGGGAGTCTGACATGGTCTCCCCGATGGGACTATTCCCGCCTGGACCCTGAGGGATGAGAGTTGCAGGGTGCGAAAACCAGGTGACAGGCCCTGCGGAGTCCTACTCTGGCGGCGTGGTCTGCCCCAAGCCCTCTTCCCCAGGAAGCCGGTTCCCAGGGGACGCTGCGGAGGGATGGGCTGGGCCGGCTCTTGGAGTCCGGCGTGGATAGAGGCGCGGCGGAGACGAAGCCTCCGACGGCAGGGGGCGCTCGTAGCACGCGCAGTGCCCTGTGCAGGCGCCCAGGACGCCTGCCTGGCCCCGGGCACCCAAGGTGCGGGACCGGCTGGGGTCTGGTCCTCCAGCCTGAGAGCCACAGCCTGGGTCGGCCAAGGAGCCTCCGGGCTTCCACATCTCCCTTCCTCTTCCTACGCTTGCGGGGAAGCGGCAGGAAGCCTGCGGAGGGCGGTCAGGGCGCAGGCCACCAGATCACCAGGCCACGATTCCAGGCGCCGACCCACTCGCGAGGACCAGCAGTCGCCGACGGTATCGGTCCTCAGGCCCTCCGGGGAGGCCAGTTGCACCGAGCCAGGTGTCGGCCTTGTCCCTGCCCTGAGAGGTGCAAACACCCGCCCCGGGGCTGCTGCCCAGAGGTTCGGAGCGCGGGGCCCAGCCTCGTCAGCGGGGGCACGTCGGAAGGAAGGTCCCAGAGCGCAGGGCTCCGCGAAGGTAGCTCTTGGAAGGGAGGCTCACGGCAGCCCCGGCGCCTGGATCCGCTGCGGCGCGGGGCGGGAGACCCGGGAACAGTCCGCCTGCAAGGTGCAGGCCACCTCACCCCGCCGGCGGCTGGGGAGCTCTCTGTGGGTCTGTCTCACCAAGCAGAGCCTTTCCTTCGACACCCATAGCCAGGCGCGTCCGTGCAGGGGCACACGCCTTCCGCTCCAGCCCCAGGAAGGCGCCTTCACCCTGCGGTCCTCCGATGGCCGGCGCCTGCCGCACCCCGCACCCTGGCTCTGGCAGACTCGCCCGCCCTGCGCGGCGCCCGCCAGCCCCCTCCCCCCGCCAAGGTTGAGCGGAGGTTGGGAGGCTGCGGGCCTCTGTCCTACCAGGCCCTGGAGTGCGGCGGCCGCCCTGAGTCCGCTGGGGACCTGGATGGGGAGAGACCGGGACTCGGTGCACACACGCACCATTTGTTCTTTCCGATCATCCAGCCCTTTACAAATTTTCATTCTGGATTGTTAATGCAAGATGACAATTTGAATCTTCATTTATCTCTGCCCGAACACAGGAAGCCCTGAGTCTTTTGAGGCCGGAGACCAAAGTTAACGATTAATTTCCCGCATTCTCTGTGGCCCCCTCTTGCACCTTAGGTCCCTGCGCTCTTGCACCTCTTGCACTTTCGGCTCTGAGCCCCTGAAACGCCCTTCGAGGCGAGTGCTTTCCTGCAAAGGGGCGACAGGTGGGCCAACCCGAGGCGAGAACTAGCAGGTGTTGGCTGGCTTTCTGCTGAGTGAGTAATTAGGGGCACCGCCCATCTAGGGGAATTAGGAGATGACATTAAATTATCCTGTCATACAAACTTCCCGTGGAGGTCCGCCCCCGCTAGGACGGCAACTATTGGATTAATCCAATCATGTAGACAGGCAATATGGATCACTTTGCCTTGAAAACAATCGAAAACCAAATGTTCTTTTCGTTTATTGTAGAAATTATTTTTCTACTAAGGAGGGGGCTGAATTGGAGGGACTGTGCTAACAAAACTTCTACTTGAAAATCCCCCAGCTAAGGAGGATCTGCCCGGAGTCGAGGCCACCTAGACGCCCTATCACCCTCTTTCCTCCACTGAAAAGACGCACCGTTGACAAACGTTACCTGCTGGCACCGTGGTTTGAAAACGAATACAGGGCATTGATACCAGCATAACCTCCCCTACCCCTGGGCTTCTGGTCTAAGCAAAGGAAGCCAAATGGAGAACTAAGACAATTATCTAAATAGTCTAAATAGCTCAAACACACTCCCAAGCAGATCCTGCTCCAGTGGTCTGTGATGGCAGCCTAGTGGGCAGTTTTCCAGTGGCCCTCCGCTGTTAATCGCCTTAATCTTCCACTTTGTCTCCCCCAGCAAAGGGAAAGATGCTAAGGCAGCTGTGGACTTGCAGCCTCCCTCCTGTGCGTAAGGACCCCCAGGAATCACTGTCCCCAGTGGAGCAGGAGAAGCGCCTTCCCTCATGTTCTAAGCCTACCTTTTCCGTAGTCCCCCAGCTCCTGAGACAGGCAGCGCCTCCTTGAAGCTGTTTCCTACCTGTGCCCGCCTCCCCAGTCCAGCCCACAGTTCGGCTTCCAGAGCTGAACCCAGAGTCCAGAGCCTGGAGAAGCCAGAAAGCAGGGAGGTAAAAGAGAGGGCACCTAAGCACACCACAGAGGCGATTGGCCTGCGACGGGGGACAAATCGCACAGCACGGGCTGAGCTCACAGCCCTAGGGAGTGATTTTTCTACACTGCCCCATCCCAATCTCCACTCCCTGTACTTTACTAGCAATTTTAAAGATCTTCTTCTGGCTCTTGGTGACCCGCGTTTAGGACAGCATCTCGTCGCCCAGCACACACATTCCTACAGTGTCACCTGGTCTCCAATCCGAGCATTTCCTGGAGTGCTAGCCACATTCCCCTTCCTGGTGCTTTTCTTTGGTGGGGTCCGGGGAGGCCTTGTTTCGAAGTCGCTGTGACGTCACTCCCCTAGAGCTAAGCACCCCTCGGTGGGCCCTAGGAATTGTAGCCTTGCCTGCTGGGGAGGGGCGGAGTGTGGGCCCAGCGACCGTTCCACCAAACATCCATTACCGTTGTCGCCTGCGGGGCCTTCAGGCTGCAAGTATTCGAGGTGTCAGAAAAGAAGCTGTAGGGTTCCTGTGGGGGCTCTTCTGCCAACTGAGTCAAGGGATGTGCTGAAGACGATGACTGAAGTACCTCGTGGAGTAGCAGAAAGGGACATCAAAAACTTTAACCTGAAAATAAAAACTTTAACCTGTTCCCCAAAAGACTATGTCTGCGCCTTATGTTCAAATAACAGAACTAACAACAATAATGAAATAAGTGCTTGAAATAGAATCAAGCCGCTTACTGGAGGCTTGCTTCCGAGCAAGTTTATAAAACACAAATGGAAATATCTTTTCCTGGCGAATATCCACATCTAAACCAGTGGAAAGTTGATCTTGATAAAACTACACCCCTCTATTTTTTTTTGCATGCCAGATACTAATTTCACAACGGCAACTTTTATACCCAAAGCGGAGAGCGGAGAACACCACTGCTGTTCGATTTGCAATTTACATAACAAGCTGTTTACACTTCACTGGGCCGTAGGAGGGAGGAGTCAGGGAAGAGCAGGAGGCGACAGGGCTGATGGGGGAGGGGGCAGCCGGGCACGATTGCCTGTTGCAAAACTCCGGGCCGAAGGCATTTCCCGCACTCGGAAAACAAAGCATCCGTAATCGCTGCGTTCATCTCCGCGCACCGCTAGCAGTGCAAAAAACAGCTTAAAGACCGAATTCACCAAACGTTGAGGTGTTGAGGAAGACCACTTCAGTCTCCTCCAGGCTGAAGTCTGCTTAAAGCCTCGTCCAAGGGGGCTAAGACCGTCAGGCTGCCGGACTGGGGGGCTGGCTGGACACGAATTAAGTGTTCAGATCATGGGGCTTCACCACCACCCTCGCCCCTGTCTAGTGTCCTTGGCCACCAGCAAGTACTGAGTCTCCTGTCGGTGCTTCTCCAACCCACCAGTGACTTGGCCTGCAAAGCACCTGGAAAGGGAGTCTCCAGAGACCCCGGCGCACAGCAGGCCAGGAGGCAGCTGCATCGGGATTCAGAGCAACCTCGGCGTAACCCTCCCTCCTCCAAAGGCTAATTCTAGAAGGGGCAGGTCCTCCTTCCCTCGATGTCAATGTCCATTATGAAACTAATTTTTAACTGTTCAGGTGGCACCGAGATGCGCCTGCTACACGTCAGCGTCCTTCACATGTAACAGCGAAGCTGCAATTTGAATTTTCCTGCCAACGTGAAGAAGCCCGGATTGGAACCGAGGAGACAAAAGGGCCCCGAACAAGTCCTTGGAGTTTAGAGATGTTCGGCAATTAGGGGGAGCGGAGGTGTTAAATGCGTCACACACGCTTCTTCGCAGCCTGCTAAACTCGCCACTTCCCCCAACTTCTAGTGAACGACCTAGGATTCAGCTTCCGGGAGGGTCTCTCCTAAACTCACTGAAATGCAGAATCGCCGCGCGGATGGGAGGGAGGCCCGGCTCTTTTCTGCTACTCCGTTTCTTTCCCTCATTTCTCTTCTTCTATCCCATTCGAACCATCCAGCGAAGGCAAATCTCAGGCGTGTGCACAAGGAGCGGGAACTCTTTTGTGCGTATCCCCCAGAATCTCTGAACCACCCCGCAGGTGCGATCCCGTACATTCCCCCAGACACACCCGTTATCTCTGCGAGCCGGCAGCCCCGCGCGTGTGGAGATGGAGACTGGCCTGGGGAAGTTTTAAGCTCTTAGACATATTTATTTGCTTTTTGTCATCACACCTGCTAATGTCACCGAGCCCGCAGCCTGACCCCTCATCTAAGCTGAAACGCGGGTGGCGGGACCAGAGCGGGCGGCGGCGCGGGGAGCCGGAGGGACCCTCGTGGGCGAGCAAGGGAGCGCGGGGAAGCAGCCGGGCTTTGGCAGCTCTGGACGCCCGCACCTTCAGGTCGCCAAGGCACCCCCCGGGAGGTGGGAGAGGAGCAGGGCGGCCCGCAGTGAGGCGGGCTCATCCTAAGCGGGTGAACGGCCGTCGGAAACTCCCAGCGGGGCCCCGCACCCCTTGCCTGAATTTCTATTGGGGAGGGGTCATGGAGGAGGGCGAGATGGGCGACGAACCTTTTTCCCCACCGGGAACAGGGCCTGGGAACCGAGCCCTCAAAATCGTGTCTGTTGTAGCCGAGTTCAGGACAGAAGAACCTCCAAGTGGAGAAAAGCCGGAGACGTCAGTGACCCGAGTGAGACTGACGTTGGAGAAGGGAGGGAACGGGCTGCGGGGTGGAGAGGCCGGGGCAACCCAGCGGTGGCGTCGGCGGGTTTGGCGAAGGAATGGGAACTAGCCAGCGCGAGGCGGGGCGGAGACGCCGGGGCCGTTCCGGAGCGGTGGACGAAGGAACGGTCTGCGCCGGGCCCGGGAGGACCCTGAAAGTCTGCGCGAACAGCGGGCGTGCTTCCGGAGGGCCCGGGGTGGGAGGCCCGCCGGGCGCAGGCGGCGGGCAGGTGGACTGCGGGGGGCGAACCGACCGCGGTCAGGCGCAGGCGCGGGGCCGGGGCCGGGGCCGGGGCGGCCGGCGCGCGTGTGGTCAGCCCCGCGGTCCTCCGGCCTCCGGGAGCTGGCCGGCCAGGATCAGCCTCCGGCTCATTCAGAGGCGGTTCTCACTTCCCATTGGCTGCCGCCGCTGGCGGGGCGGGGCTCCGCTGCCCGGAAAAATGTGTAACTGCGTAAAAAAGTCCTCGCCTTGGTGACGGATGCTCAAAAGTTCAGAAGTTTTCCCAATGCTTCCTTAAGCGGCTGGCGCGCGAGAGACCGAGAAAAGGTGACGCGGGGCCCGGGCAGGCGGCCGGCGCGCGGCCCCCCCCCCGCCCTGGTTATTTGGCCGCCTTCGTCGGCAGCTCGGGGCAGAGTCTCCTGGAAGGCGCAGGCAGTGTGGCGAGAAGGGCGCCTGCTTGTTCTTTCTTTTTGGCTGCTTTTCCCCGTTTGCGCCTGGAAGCTGCGCCGCGAGTTCCTGCAAGGCGGTCTGCCGCGGCCCGCCCCGGCCTTCTCCCCTCTCAGCGACCCCGCCTCGCGGCCGCGCGGGCCCGAAGGTAGCCCCAGGCGCCGGAGGAGCCAGCCCCAGCGAGCGCCGGGAGAGGCGGCAGCGCGGCCGGACGCACAGCGCAGCGAGCCGGCAGCAGCTCGGCCGGGCCCGGACTCGGACTCGGACTCGGCGGCCGGCGCGGCGCGGCCCGGCCCGAGCGAGGGTGGGGGGCGGCGGGCGGCGCGGGGAGGCGGCGGCGGCGAGCCGGGGCCATGCAGGCGCGCTACTCCGTGTCCAGCCCCAACTCCCTGGGAGTGGTGCCCTACCTCGGCGGCGAGCAGAGCTACTACCGCGCGGCGGCCGCGGCGGCTGGGGGCGGTTACACCGCCATGCCGGCCCCCATGAGCGTGTACTCGCATCCCGCGCACGCCGAGCAGTACCCGGGCGGCATGGCCCGCGCCTACGGGCCCTACACGCCGCAGCCGCAGCCCAAGGACATGGTGAAGCCGCCCTATAGCTACATCGCGCTCATTACCATGGCCATCCAGAACGCCCCGGACAAGAAGATCACCCTGAACGGCATCTACCAGTTCATCATGGACCGCTTCCCCTTTTACCGGGACAACAAGCAGGGCTGGCAGAACAGCATCCGCCACAATCTCTCGCTCAACGAGTGCTTCGTCAAGGTGCCGCGCGACGACAAGAAGCCGGGCAAGGGCAGCTACTGGACGCTGGACCCGGACTCCTACAACATGTTCGAGAACGGCAGCTTCCTGCGGCGGCGGCGGCGCTTCAAGAAGAAGGACGCGGTGAAGGACAAGGAGGAGAAGGACCGGCTGCACCTCAAGGAGCCGCCCCCGCCCGGCCGCCAGCCCCCGCCCGCGCCGCCCGAGCAGGCCGACGGCAACGCGCCCGGCCCGCAGCCGCCGCCCGTGCGCATCCAGGACATCAAAACCGAGAACGGTACGTGCCCCTCGCCGCCCCAGCCCCTGTCCCCGGCCGCCGCCCTGGGCAGCGGCAGCGCCGCCGCAGTGCCCAAGATCGAGAGCCCGGACAGCAGCAGCAGCAGCCTGTCTAGCGGGAGCAGCCCCCCAGGCAGCCTGCCGTCGGCGCGGCCGCTCAGCCTGGACGGTGCGGAGTCCGCGCCGCCGCCGCCGCCGCCCGCGCCCTCCGCGCCGCCGCCGCCGCACCACAGCCAGGGCTTCAGCGTGGACAACATCATGACGTCGCTGCGGGGGTCGCCGCAGGGCGCGGCCGCGGAGCTCAGCTCGGGCCTTCTGGCCTCAGCGGCCGCGTCTTCGCGCACAGGGATAGCACCTCCGCTGGCACTCGGCGCCTACTCGCCTGGCCAGAGCTCCCTCTACAGCTCCCCCTGCAGCCAGAGCTCCAGTGCGGGCAGCTCGGGAGGCGGCGGCGCGGGGGGCACGGGGGGCGCGGGCGGCGCCGGGACCTACCACTGCAACCTGCAGGCCATGAGCCTGTACGCGGCCGGCGAGCGCGGGGGCCACTTGCAGGGCGCGCCCGGGGGTGCGGGCGGCTCGGCAGTGGACGACCCCCTGCCCGACTACTCTCTGCCTCCGGTCACCAGCAGCAGCTCGTCGTCCCTGAGCCACGGCGGCGGCGGCGGCGGCGGAGGCGGGGGAGGCCAGGAGGCCGGCCACCACCCTGCGGCCCACCAAGGCCGCCTCACCTCGTGGTACCTGAACCAGGCGGGTGGAGACCTGGGCCACTTGGCGAGTGCGGCGGCGGCGGCGGCCGCGGGCTACCCGGGCCAGCAGCAGAACTTCCACTCGGTGCGGGAGATGTTCGAGTCGCAGAGGATCGGCTTGAACAACTCTCCAGTGAACGGGAATAGTAGCTGTCAGATGGCCTTTCCTTCCAGCCAGTCTCTGTACCGCACGTCTGGAGCTTTCGTCTACGACTGTAGCAAGTTTTGACACTCCCTCAAAGCCGAACTGAATCGAACCCCAATGCAGGAAAAGCCAAAGGAACCCGTCAAGGCAAAATCGAAACTAAAAAAAAAAAAAAATCTGATTTAGAAAAACCCTGAGAATATTCACCACACCAGCGAACAGAATATCCCTCCAAAAATTCAGCTCACCAGCACCAGCACGAAGAAAACTGTTTTCTTAACAGATTAATTCAGAGCCACCTCCACTTTGCCTTATCTAAATAAACAAACCGGTAAACTGTTTTGTACAAAGACAGCAAAATCATGGTTTATTAAAGGACAGTGTTACTCCAGATAACACGTAAGTTTCTTCTTGCTTTTCGGAGACCTTCTTTCCCGTCCTCCCCTCTGCCTTCTCTTGCCTTCTTCCTTGCCTCTCACCTGTAAGATACTATTTTATCCTATGTTGAAGGGAGGGGGAAAGTCCCCGTTTATGAAAGTTGCTTTCTTTTTATTCATGGACTTGTTTTAAAATGTAAATTGCAACATAGTAATTTATTTTTAATTTGTAGTTGGATGTCGTGGACCAAACGCCAGAAAGTGTTTCCAAAACCTGACGTTAAATTGCCTGAAACTTTAAATTGTGCTTTTTTCTCATTATAAAAAGGGAAACTGTATTAATCTTATTCTATCCTCTTTTCTTTTTTTTTTTGTTGAACATATTCATTGTTTGTTTATTAATAAATTACCATTCAATTTGAATGAGACCTATATGTCTGGATACTTTAATAGAGCTTTAATTATTACGAAAAAAGATTTCAGAGATAAAACACTATAAGTTACCTATTCTCCAATTAAATCTCTGAAAAATGGAGAAGCCCTCTGACTAGTTCAGGTCCAGTTTTACTAAAGTCTTTTTGTTTAGATTTATCTTCTTGCAGCATCTTCTGCAAAATGTACTATATAGTCAGCTTGCTTTGAAGCTAGTAAAAAGATATTTTTCTAAACAGATTGGAGTTGGCATATAAACAAATAAGTTTTCTTACTAATGACAGACCATGATTTGGAAATTTTAAGCCCATGAATCAGCTGCAGTCTTACCACAGTGATACCTGTGTGCTGAGTGATGGGACGGTTCAGCCAGATACGCACAGATAAATACTTGGCTTGTGTATTCCATATAAAATTGCAATTCATATTATACATCCCTGTGAGCCAGATTCTGAATAGATTTTTCCTATTAATTTCAGTCCTTTACAAAAGGAAAAATAAACCAGTTTTTAAATGTATGTATATAATTCACCCCCATTTACAATCCTTCATGTATTACATAGAAGGATTGCCTTTTAAAAAATATATTGCGGGTTGGAAAGGGATATTTAATCTTTGGGAAACTATTTTAGAAGGTATGTTTGTAGAACAATTATTCTTGCAAAAGATTTAAAGCAACAAGAAGGAAGGCGAGAGGAGCAGAACATTTTGGTCTAGGATGGTTTCTTTTTAAACCAATTTTTCTTGTTAATTTACAGTTAAACCTAGGGGACAATCCGGGTTGGCCCTTCCCCTTTTGTAAATAACCCAGGAAATGTAATAAATTCATTATCTTAGGGTAATCTGCCCTGCCAATCAGACTTTGGGGAGATGGCGATTTGATTACAGGCGTTCGGGGGCCTTGCAGTTTGTTTTGGAGATAATACAGTTTCCTGCTATCTGCCGCTCCTATCTAGAGGCAACACTTAAGCAGTAATTGCTGTTGCTTGTTGTCAAAATTTGATCATTGTTAAAGGATTGCTGCAAATAAATACACTTTAATTTCAGTCAAAAACTGCTCTACGTGGCCTGTGATTCGCTCCGTCCCCTCCCCCAGGGTCGTAACCTAATCGCCGGGAAGATCGCTGCAGCTCTGGCGCGGGTGTCTCCTCGGGGCAGGCGAGCTGGGGTTGGCCTCACGGCCCCGTTTAAATCTCGCTGGGCTGTCCCGGAGCTAGGTCCCGGGGCTGCCTCCAGCTTCTTCGGGTTACAGCCTCTTTCCGGACGGAGGAGGGGAGGGGGTGACGGTAAAGACTTATCGCCAGTCTCCAGGAGTTGGCGTGTTGTTCCACTTTGGGGAGCCGAGCGAGGAGCTGGGATTTGCGGACAGAGGCCCGCGGCCGGAGCTGGTTTGTCGAGGCCCAGAAGGGGAGCTGCACCAGGTGACACACGGCCCTGTCCCCACGGGCGGGCTGGCCCAGCCCGAGGCGGAGTAGCTCGGTCGCCAGAGACGGTACTGTTCTCGACGTGTCTGGTTGGGCTCTGTGGAGTAGGGGGTGGCGGGTGGAGACCCGCGCGGCCCACGCCTTGGCTTTCCGGCTGGGGCGTTTCTCCGCGGCCCAGTCTCTTCCGAGTCGCGCCCGCCCCGACGCCGGCCTCCTGGACGCAGCTCGCGACGGGAACGCTCTCCAGCTAATTAGCTGTAATTACCGCGGCGGCCCGGGGCTCGGCTTCTGTTTGCATTTGGAGCTCCTTCCTCCCCCCTACCCCGCCCCGCCGCCTCCCTCACCAGATGAGCCCCGGCCTCCGCGGCTTCCTTCTGAAATTAGTCGCTGGAGAAAACAGTCAAAGGAGACCCTTGTTACGTTAGCTGGGTTAATCGTAGGTTGGGTCTGGGTGTCGGGAAGACCGCGAGGAGGGAGAGTGGCAGGCGCGAAGTGCTGGGGACGGGGACGGGGCCGGCGGGGGCCGCCCAGAGGGGAGAAGCGCCCTCAGGGCTCTGGCTAAGGCACTCGGAGGAGCCCGCTCCCCTGCCCTGTCACCCTGAGACTCCGCCTGGTGCTGCCCGGCCCCGCCGAGCTCCCACTTCCTCCTCGCTGGCCTTTTTTGTTGTGAAGACACACGCACGTGTGTTTAGGAGCGCAGCTGGGGTGGAAAGGTCAGAGGCACTTCATTGCTCACGAGTGACAGCTCGCCCCGCGCCAGCCCGCAGCCTCCAGGCGCGGGGCCCTGAGCTGCGCGTTTGCAGGACCATCCCAGACCCTCCCCGACCCCGGCCGCGGCCCACCCGCCTCGGCCTGGCAGCGCAAGACCTGCCCCAGCCAGTGCTGTGGCCCCAGGCGGCCTCCCCGGCAGGGCTGCGTCCCCACGCGGTGTGTGAGGTCGGTTTGCAGAGGCCACCATTCACTTGGCAGTGGCCGTGTGGGGAGTTCCTCGGCCTCAGGGACGCCAGAAGCCCTTGGGCGAGCGGCGGGCTCAGCGTGTTCGCGGTCCACGTGCCTGTAACTCTCCGCTCTCCTTGGGCCTAGGCTTTGCGGCCCTGAGGAGGTGGCGACTGCAGTCAGCCCCGGCCTAGGCCCAGGTCGGTCCCGGAGAGCTCGGCTGGCTTTCTGCACCGTTCCCAGGGGCGGGAGCGGGCTGCTGGGGTGACCTGGGCTAGGGAAAAAGTCGGCTCGCTCCCAGCTGGGGGTCTTTCAGAGTCTGCCCTGCCGATGGGTGGGCCTTGAGCAGCCCCTGCCCTTCCTTGCGGGGCTCCAGTCCCCGAGGCTGGAGAGGAAGCCGGTACAGGGTGAGCACGCGGTGCTGCGGTTTCTGCGGCCGGCGAGGAGCCCCTGGCCCGCAGGTCCGAGAGTGTTTACAGGCATGCGCGAGCAAAGCTTCTTAGCAACTGCTTTACCCTTTCCATTCGAATGTTTGAAAATTAGGCATGGAGCATACATGTGTCTAAGAAGGTGTTTGTGCTAACCATATATGACGTAGTCATTTCTGCAGTCGTTGCCTGCGCAAGTTTAGAAACTATGTTGAGTGGAAGGAGAGGGGTTCTGCTCGTTATTCGGATTTTAAAAACTGTATCTATATCTAATGTCTCCTATCAATACGTTACCTTTTGGATTCTCACATCCGATTTAAGAAAACCAACTTCTGCCAACCTCATTTAACCTGGAACTGTTTATTCCTTAGAGGTTTTCACGTTTAGTTTGTACTATTTTAGCAAGAAGAATATTTTTTCTGTGAAATGTTCTAAGAAAAACTCCTTGATATTTTAACTAATAGTCAGTACATTTTGAAATGAGCCTGTGAAGGCAGTCCAGATCCATGGTGGGGGGTCAGCTAATTTTGAAAATAGACTCTGTAAAAAGCTTTAGGAGAATAAGTATTTTGTCCTTTCTGTAGAAATGGGCACACTTATTTTCTTAGCAATTTATACCATGAGTGAATAAAGGCCAGCATGCTCCATCCCATGTGCAGTCTTGCATTTGGCATGTTGCACGTGTGGGAGGAACCCGTGCTGAATTTTCCAGGGTTATGTTGTTAGCAGACCTTTTTTCACCAGACTGCATGTAAACAAGCACACCTTTTACAATTTATTATTCTGCAAAATTTGTGTCATTAATAATCGATGCTTGCAAAGGAATAAGGCTCGATTGTACTGGTGGCCTGTAAGCTCTTGGCCATTTCCTGCCCGGTCAGAAACAAGGGTCAGGAAACAAGAGTGCCTTATAGTACTATTGGGCTCTCCCTAACTTTGATAGGCGAGGAGAGGACACAGGGAAGGAAGGGTCTCGTTTTTCAGGTGGAGGGTCATTAGTTTTGTTCTTAATGGTGCAAAACCCAAGAGACCCTGAACCTTCCACAGGTTGAGGCTGCCTAGACAGATTGCCTACGAGGGACAAGAGGTGTTCATACTTGATCAGGCCTCAGGCACCCACACCAGTGTTGTCTGAGATGTTGGTGGCACCCAAAGAAGGCTAGTTGGAGTGACAGTTTCCCTGTACTCCTGAACCACCTCTGAGAGCTCTGTGAGAGGGGCTCCCGTTCTTGAGGGTCCCGTTCACTTCAGAGTCCAGCTCTGAGTCCCCTGCTCCTTGGGCTTTCCTGGTGTTGCAGGGCCTTCTGCACTATAGGCATTTCATGGACAGTTCATGAAGCCATTAGCCCTTCCCGCCAGTCATAAACAAATGTCGTGTTAGGGGCAAGATTGATGGTGGCCAAGTCGTAAAGCTGGCCAGGCAGGACAGAATATGATTGTGTGCAGGCAGCCACTCTCCAGCCAGGCAGAGAGATAGGGGTGTGGGACGAAGAGACTGTGTCAGAGTCTTCATCCTACCCATCTGAGGGGGCAGCTCAGGAGAGCTCCCAAGGGAAGTTTAATTTATTCTGACACTTAGGAAGAGAAACCCACTGAGATTTGCCACAGGGCCCCAAATGCCAGCTTCCGAAAGCCCACTTTCTGAAATCTCCCATTTCGATTTATAACACAGCCAAAAGGTTCCCTGCAAAGAGCTTTCATTATTGACGCTTTCCCTCCCACCCTAACACGAATGTCTTCTTTGCAGTTGGGGCTCCAGCTTCTTGGCTGGAACTTCCGTGGCCTATTTCCCACCCCCACTCCGTTATCCCATCTCCCCCTTTTCAGTGTGAATGCACCATAACCATTAGGTTCTGTGTCTCTGTCCCTTTGTCTCTGTCACTTTTTCCCCATCCTTCTCCCGGCCCCACCCAAGTTTCTCCCGGATGTCCCCACTTCCAGCCCAGCTCTGGAACCTGCAGGCCCACCTTCCACTGAACCATATGGGTGATGAGCCAGATTCGGCCCTGATGCCAAGTTTGCACCTAGGCCTCAGACAGATTTGGGGCCACACTGCAGCGGGAATGGCAGGTTCCAGGTCCCAGTCAGCTAGGAAACAATACTTAAGTAAATGAATTCCACCTCCAAAACCCATTCAGGAAAATGAAAGCCGCTTCTCCACGAACATTCTCAACATGATTACTAGTGGAAAATTGGGCAAAATGTACCATGTCCACCTTATTGGAAACAAAAGTGCGACACAGAGAGCAGAAGGCTCAATTTATGACCTAAGCTGCTTTCCCATCTTACCCTGGCCCCAAAGAAACCCTCTGGTTTATATTATTTTTTTGGTTGTTTTTTTCCCTCACTGATTTTAAATTTGCAGCATATTGAGCGTATTATGGGAGATACAGTAGGACCTGGAATTTCCTTGCACATAGACTCGGGCCTGTCCTGGAGAAGGCTGGAGCTTGCACTGGGAGACACAGCCCGCGAGAAGAGGCTGGGTCTGTGTGGTCCTCGGGAGGGCCTGGAATTGCTTCCCGCTCAGAAGCTCCCTCCTGGTCCAGAGGATGCCTCCCTTTCTCCTTAAGAGCATTTTCTTTCTCTGGCCTGTCCATGGGCCCCTCCAAGCCCACTGATCTCCCTGGGTGTCATTAGGATATGACTGTCTACCCTCTTCCGCAGCTGCGACTGCAGGCCGCTCCTACTGAGGGGACACAGTGGGCTGCTCCTTGGCCCCCTATGTCAACACAGCTTGGTGCTACTTGGGTGGGCATGGGAGAGCAGTTTGTGAACCCAGCAAGTGAGCATCGGAGTGGGAGCCAGGGCCAGGCAGTGAGGCCTCTGGCTTGACCCAAGTGGTGGAACCCTAGGCAGGGCCTAGAGAAGCAGAGGAGGCTCCAGGGAGGGGCTCCAGCGGGGTGCGGACAAGGAACTCAAGGTTGGGAATGGAAGGAGTTTGCTGGAGAGCTCTGAGGACGACTTAGATCCCGGGTTCCGGGAGAGAGGGAGACGGAAAGAGAGGGGAGGGAAGAGGGGGAGAGAAGGACATCCCCCCTCCCATAACCTACCCCGGGGAAAAAGCAGGAAAACCAACACATTTAGCGCCATTAACTCTTAAGGCCTCCACATTTCCTTCAGTATAAAAGCAGGTCACTGGGCCCGGAGTCTGCGCTGGGTCTCCTAAATGGTTACAAACGAGCAAACCCGACAGGGGTGGGAAGCACACTTCAGCGGCGATCGGATTTTTAAAATCCGTTGGTAGAGAGAAAACAAAAATTGTCCTCCAAGTCGGCAAAATCGGCGTCCCAGACCGTGCTCAGGAGGGCCCTGCGAGGCCTGTCTCCGGAGCCCCGCGCCAGCGCGCTGGGGACGCGGCAGTCCAGTAGGCCCGGCTGGGTCCGCAGCCCGGGGTTCACTCGCGGGTCGGGCCCGGCCGCGGGGTCTTTCCGCAGCTGGGATATTCAGGACAGCAGCGGCTGCGAAGCCGGGGCCAGGGGCTTCCTCATGAATCCAGTGGTTTTTATTATTATCATCACCCTCTAAGGATATGCGGGCCTCACAATGGCTGTGCTGGTTATCGCGAGGAGGTGTGTGCGCTAACCCAGAGGCGAGGGTGGCGCGCCAGTCGTCCCAGGGAGACTTTAGGAGGAAGAGGCCCCACCGTGATTCCCACAGTTAGGGCACTCTGGGTGCTAGAAATTCCCAAAGAGAACTGGAGCGGTTGACGTCCTGGGTCAGCAGTCCCTGCTGCCTGTGGGGCTTCCTGCGAGCCCACCCCCACCCTCTCTCCCCTCTCAGGTTCGACGGATTCTCCCGGAGGCGCAGGACAGTGATTTACAGTAAGTGTTTGGTGGCTGCGGAATAACGTGACAGTCCGTTGCATTTGCCAGCTGGCTCCTGGGCGGGCCTACCCGCCAGGCGCGACCCCAGAGTCGAGTCCTCCGAGCCGCTGGGTAAAGGCCCCTCCCCCGCCGCGCTGCAGCCCCGCGTTCCCCGCGCCCGGCGCTGCCGGGGAAAAGTGGCACAACAGGAAAGCCTCGCCAGAAGGCCCTTCCCAGTCGGCTTCCTCGCCATAAAAAGCCAGACTCCAGCCGAGGTCCTGACCCCTTCCAAATATACATTCTCTTGCCCGCGGCCCGCCACTCCCGCCCGGGCCTCGGGCTGTTCAGCCTCCTCCTAGGCTTGCCCGGGCCCGTGGCTCCCCCGAAGCGGAGGGAGTCGGTGCAGCCCCAACTTCAATTGCGTGTCCCAGTTCCCCAAACAGCTTTGCTCGCTTTCCTTTGGCCCGAAGGCTGCCGCACCAGTCTCTGCGTGCGCCTGAGCGCATTGGCGCATTCGCGTGGCCAGGACTGCTGACGGCGAGGGGATGCTGTAATGAACCACAGTGCTTCAGTCCAGCCCCAAATCTCTGCCCAAGCAGGAGCTTGAGGAGCGCGAGGCCGCCGGCGCCTGGACAAGTGCGAGGGCCGCAGCCGCCCAGGCCTGCACCTGGGGGCTCGCGGCCGGCGCGTGCGCACGCGCGGTGGCGGGTCTGCCGGCCCCTCCCTCAAAACCAGAGCGGGGAAGCCCCGGGGCTGAGAGCCTGGCCGGTTGTCGCAGAGCTGGGGAGCGGGGACGCGGGCAGTCTAGGCCTTCCCACTTGCCGTCGGGGCTCTTTTCCGAAGCAGTAAAGGGGTCCCAGTGCCCATAGCAGAGCACGCCCAAGCGGACCCGCTGGCTCCCTAATTCAGAGATCAAAGGGGCAGCTGAGAACTGGGCGTCCGCTGTGTGTGACCCCTGACCCTGGAGGAAGGGCGGGACTAGGCGGTGGGGCCTGGGGTCAGGCCGGGGTCGTCAGCTCTCAGCATAGGCGCTCTGGCTGCCGAAGGGGTAAGGGTGGGGTAGCCTGCCCCAGCGTCGTAGTCGTACCCGCGACTTGGAAATGGGCTTTGGGGATAGAGCTCGCTCCCAGCGGGCCCTGCAGGGGAAGCCTGTAGCTCAGGCCTGGTCGGTGCAGACCCCCGGGCCGGCTCGGGGGCCCCGAGGAAAGCAACACGGCCCGAGATCCAATCGCGAGTAATAACCCCGACGGCACAGCCCCTTGAAGACGCCCAGGCACCGGGGTGTGAGCGGGGAGGCCTCGGGCCAGCTTGGCATGGGGCGGGGACGCCTCCAACTCACGGAGGAAATCAGGCCCAGACCTCGAGTGTTCTCAGGGGACACTGTGGACGGTGGGCCTGCTCCTAGCACCGCTTTGTGCCCCATTGTCGCTGCTGCTTGTGAAAAGTATTAGCTAACCCCCTGAGGACAATCCACAATTTTTGGAGGGTGCGGGTGCCATGTATAGACGTGAAGATCTCTTTCTAAGGCACGTCCATACATACGCAGGGACACTCGTTTTGTAAAACCTGGATGGGCACTGCCGCCACCCCTCTATGCTACCCACAGACAATCATGGCTCCAGGTCATGGAAAATACATGGTCCTGTATGGGCTGCGCCTTAACACAGAATTTACCCAGTAGGAATTCCCACATACAAAGAATGTGCGGAGGGTGCTTTGAGATTTGTGGGGGAGGATGTTAAAAAGTTATTTGTAAACAATACATTTAAGGTTATTTTCAAGTGAATGTTTAAAGTGTTGCTGCCTGCTCCAAGCTCTAATAACACAGTGTTACAGTAACACTCCTCGAATCTGCCAGGAGCCCTCCAACTGGCTGGGTTCGAGGTGGTTGGTGTAGGTGAAGGTGATTAAAAGGGGCGAAAAAGAACCCAAAGCCGCCTCGGTAGGGTTTGCCAGAGCCTACCCGCCCCACGTCGGCGCCAAGGCCGGACCCGGCCTTCCGAAGGAGCCATCTTGTGCGAGGCACCAGCGGCCCGCGCCCTTTAGCGCTCCCTTAAGGTCGTGCGGCCTGCACTGCCCAGTCTGCGCCCCTAAACAGCTGCAGAGGTGTGACAGGTTTATTATGCTGGGCCTAGCTCACTCGTAATTCCTTAAAGACAAAGGGCAGCAGAGAGAGCCAGCAATGGGGCTTGGCTTTCAGGTCAGATGGCCGCTGGGAGGGCCGGGTTCCACGCACCTCCAGCAAAAACTCCAGGCACTTCCAGCATGAACTCGGGCAAAGCTGTTTTGCCAGGGTATGTGAGTGTACTGAAGGTTTAACTTTCTCAGTTTTGCCTTACAAAAAAATCAAGGTGGAAAATGTTGTATAACATTTGCAATGAACAGCCAAAGTTTGGCAGAACAGGAAAAAATACGTTCACTGAAATTTAGTTGCGATTTAAGATAGAAGAAACCTGATAGAATTGTCTTGAAGGATGTCCTCATGAAATTCTCTTGTAGCGCAGAAATAGACAAAAAATACCGAAGTAAATCTGTTGTTCTCTTTTTATCCTTTTAGACATACACAACCCGAAGCCAAATGAACACCCCCTCCTTCCATGACTCAGGGTGCAGGAGCAGTGAGAAGTTTGCAACCAAAAATACTTTTAATTTCCTTCAAACACGGATGCTGCCGTCCATTTGGAGTAGAATTCAACATCATGGCTCCACCGGAGTTGCAAAAACCCCTGCCTAGAATCTCTCCTGATTCTAGGTGTCCAAACAAGCAACACTGAATTAAACGGGGCCACCTCGAGCCTGAGTGCCCCTGGAATGGTATCTCCGGGGTGTGGGAAGGGAGGTTCAGGTGGTCAGAGGACAGGGGGTGTCTGCCCATCAGTGTCAAGACTAAGGGGAATGTGACTCTGAGATTTGAGGGAGGATGTGTGTGACAGCGGTTTGGGAGTTGGGTTTGCAAGTGTTTGCGAGAATGTGTGACTGTGAGATGGCATGTTTGTGGCGTGTGTGTGCTCTTGTGAAGGATGTGCGTGGATATTTGTGTTTGAGCCGATGTGACACCGCATGTGGATGTATGTGTGTGTGCCTGCCATCCTGCCCAGGCTCAGAGGCCCGGCCTCACAGCGACCATGTGTTTTCAATTAGCAGCATCCCGCCTGGGAGCACAGAGAAGGCGAGTCCTGGGCAGCTTCTGAGGAGCGGGTGGGCTAGCTCAGGCCCCCCAGTTCTGCTCTGTCGAGGGTGAGGCCACCCCGGCCAGCATGCTTTCGCAGCAACTGGGCAGCCACACAAAGGGCCCTCTCTCCTGAGCCAGCCGTTGGAGACTCAGTCCTCCCCCAGATCATAAACCTGCCTGTGAAGACGTTCAGAAATAGTCTACCCACACTCACACACACACAGATGTGCAAAGGCTGGAATTCCATTTGCTATAAAGTTTTATTTTATTTTGCTTGGAAGGGGAGTGAGGGGGAGAAGAGTCCTGACCTAATTTGTTTTAGGGCAAAATACTGTATTTCATGCAGAGGTATACACCTGTACACAAATCCCTGCTTGCTGCCTGTGGGTGTCCTGCACATGTGTGCGTCAGCCTACCTGTTGCTGTATGCCATACACAGCTCAGGAGCACACACCTGTGGTCATACCCAGGCCACCTAAATGATGCACTCAACGAAACCAGATCCAGTGATCTGAGGCTGAGCCTTAAACCTTTTTATTGTAACTTCAAATTAAAGCTGATGTCCTTCAAGTGCCTAGCACAATGTCTGGCATGTATCACTTAACATAAATTGAGGAATGAATACATTAAAATTATATTTTAAAAGTGACCTAGTACTAATAAGAGGCTGGAAATCAGCACTGTGTGAACGATTCTAGACCACAAGGAGAGGCGCAGGCTCAGAG
This sequence comes from Cebus imitator, assembly GCF_001604975.1. Classification (NCBI taxonomy): domain Eukaryota; kingdom Metazoa; phylum Chordata; class Mammalia; order Primates; family Cebidae; genus Cebus; species Cebus imitator. The sequence goes on along the minus strand of NW_016107546.1, from coordinate 5,151,497 downwards.
ACCTCTAGGTAACCCGGGGGCTTTGCCATGGAATGTTCCAACAATATTTGCTTACCTTCAAGTTTCTTCTTCTGACCCTCCTCTATTTCTCAAGCCTTCTTTTGAGATGTTGAGAGCCCTGGGTTCTAATTATAGTCAACAGAGACCAGCTTGGGTGTGAAGTCCTCCTTTCTGCAGGCGCTAGGTTTCCAGAGTGACTTGTCACCAGGAAGGGAAAGAAATGTCCCAGGCAGAGACTAAAGAGGAGGCTGCCCCAGCACCCCTGCCCCCCGAGCCTTGCAGGAGTCCTCCCACCAGGGGCTTTCTCAAAACAGGGCAAGGCCTGGATTGTGGGGTTTTTGTTTGGGGACCCTTACGTCAGTGTTTATAACTCGGAGAAAACATCCACACTGACCCTGTAAATGCTAGTTCACAGAAAGACCATTTTTAATAAGAAAAGAGAAAAACAATTTGAAGGCCCCACAAGTTGTTGTCTAACAACATAATTTCAAGTAAAGTGAATGTGATTAAAACATCGTGATTTCACAAAGCCATTCAAAGGAGGCTTCGAGAAAAGCAAGGCGACCCAAACCCTGGAGTGTCACATCCCGGCTGCTACAAACCTCAGCGGGGTGGCCCCGCTCCTGTGGCTGCGACAGCGCAGTGGCAGCAGGGGTCGCAGGGGGCCCGCAGATTCGCGCGCCCCTCCCTATCCCCACAGCGCGTCTGCACGGTAACCGAGGCGATTGTAGCTGGAGGGGGGGCCGGAATCTGTGGCCGTGCTCAGGCGTTGGGGTTTGTCCTCATGAGCTCCACGTCGGCGTGCACCATCTCCTTCACCAGTTCCTGCGACACAGGAGTGGGCGTGAGGGAGGAGCTTCTGCCACCCTCTCCTAGTGACACCCCACCCCGGGTGTCGCCCCCAGAGAGGCCTCCGAGTCCCTGGTTCTCGCACCCCTCCCTTCTCCCGCACCCTGCCCTTCGGGCCTTGGGCGCCTCAGGCGCCTTGCCCTGAGAGCTGCCGCCCTGCAGCCCAGGCCCCGCAGCGGGGCGGCGTGCGCCCTGAGAGATACTCACATCAAAAGCGACCCGGGGCTTCCAGTTCAGCTTCTGTTTCGCTTTGGTGCAATCGCCCTGCAGAAAGTCCTGAGGAAGAAGAGGGGGAGACGAAGCAGGCGTAGGTCAGGGGCAGCAGGTCCTGAGCCCCGGGGACCCCACCTTTCTGTTCCCTCTGGCCGCCCAAGGCTCCGGGCTTCCCTGCTTTCGGTCTTTGCTGTGCGCGTTCAGCTGCGACTCTCCGCGCCGTAAATCACGAGGTCGCGGTTAAGAATGCGCTGTGCGGCCGTGACCGCGATGAGTCCCCAGCTCGCCCCAGCCACCTCCACCCGTCCACCCCCCTTCTCCCTGACGCGTCCCTTGGACTCTTAATGATTTTTTTTTTTTTTTTTTACATTAAGTTGTCAGGGACGCTACTGTGAGAACTGTTTCAAATTACTGCGCTTCTCCGGCTAGGAGGGAAGTGAGTTAATCACCAGGCGCCCCTCCCAGCTGCCTGTGTCCCCGTGTCGCTCAGCTCCCGCCGCAGGGCTGGCCGGGCCAAGCGCCCATCCTACCCAAAGCCACCAGCCCTGTGGGGAAGGGACTCGGGGTGTGGGGTGCAAGGTCCCAGGATTCGGGGACCCAGCTGTCGCAGCGGGAGCGTGCGCCCCCCTCTTTCTAATGCGGCCGTGGGTGTTCCTTCCCAGCCCGCAGCCGGGCGCTGTTCTTCCTGCGAGGTGGCTTTGAGCTTTTCCGACCAAAGTCAGTTCACGCTGCCTCCCGCACACGCGCACGTTCATAGAACGAAACTGGAGTTTCACGAAGCAATACTTAGCCTTAGCGTCCAGGGACTCTATACAAGGTCTATTTTATTCTACCCCTAATTACTCGGTTCGATTCTGTTCCTAAGAAAATGCAAATCTCGACCCACTCGTCCTTCCACGACCCAGCACGGAGCTGCAGCCAGCACTCGGAGGACCCCGCTCTGCCCGCCACCGTCCCCTCTGGGAGTGCCTTCCTCCTTCCGCCTTCCCTAACTGCTCCACTGGAGGAAACGAGGAAACAGGGGCATTTCATTTCCATCCACTTAAGAGGCTTCCTTGGAAGGAAGACTGGCTAAAAAAAAAAAACCAGTGGAGAAGAAATTAATCCTGCTCTCAGCCCCTACTCACCAACGTCTTTGTTACAGCTCTTGGAAGACTGATTTAGATGAAGATTGAGATGAGAATTTCAAGATGACTTACATAATAGGAAAGAAGAATGGAAAGAAGCAAGGGGAAAGGGAGGAAGGAAAGGAGGGAAGAAAAAAAAAGACTGAGATACATCATTTTTAGAAATGAGATAAGCATTTAGCTTTTCCATACACAAATGTACTCATCAAATAGCACGTAAGATGTGATTCCTTGAAATAAAAAGAATGGCAGTATGAAAACAGCCGATCTTTAACGGTGAGAAATACTCGATTACTCTATTTCAGCTACGTACAAATTAAAGAATAGGTTAAAAGGAGTTTCATCATGTGAAATTAAGACAGTCAAACTGCCACTGAAAGCCTTTCCCACTTACTGTCTTCACACTTCTCTGAAACTTGGCAGGCGGGGAATTTGTTCTAGAGTCATGATGGGAAGGATCAGGAGGGCAGGGGCGGGACCTGCTTTGCCCTGCGTTTGGAGCTCACCTTCTCTGCGAAGCCTTCTAGAGTGAAGGCTGTTTAGATGTACTGAGCGTCTGCACTGCCGGCTTGAAATGGGGCTCGAGCAGAGTACACACAGCGACTGCGCGCTCGCTCTCGTTCTCATCATCCATCATGACTTTTTCAAACGCTTTGCATTTCACAATACACTAAAGTACCAGTTTCCTCCCCAGAGTGTTAGTAATACTAAAACAAGTTATTTCTGCTGGTCCTAAAAGTCCATATACAGGTTCTTCAGGAAAAGTAGAATACAAAAATTAGTAATTAGCAATTTAACATAGCACTACAAGGAAACAGCAGTATAAGCAGAAAAACAAAGTGATTTATTTTTCTTTCCCCTCCCTAAATAAGCTTGTATATATTTCTACAAGTCTTCTATTTTGCTATAAGCATCACACAAAGATACTCATTCTTCTTCCCAGAGGAAGCTGTGCGATGTGGAGTCCTGCAGCCAGCCCATCCCTCCCCTCCCTCGATCCTGTAGCAGCTCCATGACGGTGTGGAGAAACATGTTATTGTTTAATCACATCACACTGGCTGTAAATCAACCAGCACCGAATACGATGCAATTCAGGGCTGTGAACTTATAGTTAGCAAAACCCTAAAACCCAGTTTGGCTTCAAATAATCTTGGTAGGCTTGGGAAATGGAGCTTTGTATTGTAATTACGTTTCCTGTAGTTTTCTACAAGTAGCTCATAATATAAAAACAACCAGGGAACTGCAATTAAGGAAAAAGAAAAATGGTTTTCAAAGGTTTAGAAACAGACATTGCTACCATGCACTATAAAAGTATTTCATTGAAACCAGAGACGCACCCACTTAAACTTCTCAATTTAGTTCTGAGCCTAGCTCCAACACTGCAGTCTAGCTGCTTCCTTTAACCTTCTGCCAAGGCTCTGTCTCCCTTAAATTTAATTAGACCAAGGGACCTTGGGAAGAAAAAGGATGAGGTCCCCTCAGAACAAAACATCGGCTCTCTATGCCAGCTGCTCCTAGGCTGACATCTGGACTGGGCGGTAAGCTTATGTTCCAATCAACTTTTAAGGAAAGATTATGAGCATTCCAGCTTATTTTACACTTAACTGTTCCTGAAGGAATTTCTTACTTCTTCCCATTGTGTCATTTATAGAAAAGATATATATAGTCAGTGGTTCATTCTGCAAGGTTCTAGGCACGGGATATACTTAAGGGGTGGCATGGGGAGGGCCTGGTGGGAGAGTGCACGCACCTCTAGAAGGAGAGCAGGTCGTGGATTCCCTTCTTTAAGTGAGGCTTCCTCTAGCCTGAGAAGAAATCAGGCGGTGGAAACTGTGCTCATACAACGGAGTCCGAACTGCTGGTGCTCACATACAGAACTGCCTGGGGCATTGAGGACCGAGAGGGGAATGTGGGCCACGATACACATTCCTTTTATCTTTATTTCCCTCTTAAAGATATTTGAATTCCACAAATCCCCTCCACTAAGGTATCAGCTTAGGATCAGCTCCTAAGGACTAGAGAAGAATGAGCTTATCTACTGCGCTCTTTTCTTCTTTTTTGACAGTTCAGTTTCTTCATTATGCATATGCTTACAGCCTTAATATGACAACGGGGGTGAAAGCCGAATTAAAGTGATGATTTTATGTACAGTTTCCAAAAAGGACTCCGTGCACTGGGTGGTCTGGAGCTTTCCTTGAAAAAAGAGAAAATAAAGCTTTGAGAAAAATTTAAAGTATTTCCATGTGAATATGACATTTCCGGAACTCTGGCTTCTGGTGTCTTCACTATTTTCATTGCTATTCCTTAGGTGAACTATATGGTTTCAATATGTAATTTATAATTGTCAAATTCAATTAGGTTTCACTGAGCATTTTACAGCAGCAAAACAGCAGGAGGGAAGGGAGAAAATGTCTCTGTCTACACGGTCCTTCATAGTTCTGACTCACGGACTGCAGTGGATTCATTTGACCTTCAGGAGCTGTCCTCTAGCTGTATCATCTAGGCATGCATTTACAGAGTTGCAAACAGCAGCATGGAGGAGGGCATGTTTGGCTGCAGCCATTTTTCAGGCTTTCCTGGCTTATGTTCTTGTTAGAGTGAACTGATAAAGAGCCAGACCAAATCCTGGAAAAGTCATTAAGCCAGTTTCCAAGCCCACAGTAGTTAACGCAAACTCCAGAAAAAGAGAGACCATACTGTGCCATTATCATCTACCCTAACTAAAGGTCCCTTTCCTCAGATCTCTTCCATCTAGGTAACAATACATCCTGAAAATCACACTGGTTAGTTTTCGTTCCTTTTATTCTGATCATTCTTTAACACATTCATTCCCTTAGACACTCCCACCTCTATACCACTTTCTCTACCACCATTGTGGGGAATGCTATTAAGTAGATTATATCGAAGAGGATGATTTTTTGAAGTTCACGGTCTCATTTCATTTTCTCCCCTTTCCACTGAGGTTGCTTGGGGAAAACTTCAATATTTAGTTCAAACTATGTGTTGGATGCTACATTTCCTCAACAGGTCTGCTTATAAGGTTTGCGAAGAACATCTGTTTAGGTGGAGAAATATTTTAAGAGTATGAGATCTTTTGGCAGAATATTGTGAAATTTCTAATGTACATCTTGGAAGAAACTGACTCTTGAGTGCTATAAATCGGAGAAGATGTATAGACAGGGATGTTAATAAGGAAAGCTGAGACTGATGAAAGCCTTGGCGAAACAGCTTCAGGAATTTAAGATACAGAGCCGTGAGTGGCACTTAGTATTCTTTTTTTTTCCCCTTCTACTTTTCTTAGAAAAGCAAAATTGAGGAATAGCTCAGGTTCCAAGGGAATAAAAGAATGCCAATGAATTTGGTTCTTGATCCAACTTTCTGCTAGTGTAGAGTGAATAAGAAAGCTTGACTCGGAGTAGTGTTTCTTTTTCAGAAAGACAGAGCTGCTAAACAACAACAAAAAGCCTCAGGAAAAAGCTCTAAAGTTGCACAGAACATCCTAGTCAAGATTCCAGAGAGTTGAGAGTAAGACTGGGAAATAACAAAAAATGAATTCTGAAAGCCCCCCCAGAAAATCTATAATATCGATCTCTCTTACTGGGTGTAGCTTGAAGCCTTAGATGCTCATGAATTTATCCTTTGGTTTAATCCTTCCCAAAGAGGGAGTGACTGTCCACGCAGTGAGAAATGTTGTGGCGTTCATAGCGGTAATGAACATTTCCCCTCTCTGTTCCCCTTGCTGCTGTATATCCACACAAAGCGAAGTGGAAGCCAGGCCTCTCCTTTAATGACAAGGGGCGATAAGAGAGGAGAAGAAAACAGCAGGCGGTCCTGTCTACTCAGGAAGCAGGACTCAGTGGGACTGTCCGTCAACAGACGCTGACAGAATGCCAGCAGAGCTCAAACAATGCTCAGGCAGCCTGGGGAAATGGAGTCAGTCAGCACTGACCCAAGGAGGGTGCAGACAGTGGAGAGGAAGTGTCGGAGGGAGCAGGACAGTGCGAGCAGACCCTGCATCGTGGCCTCGTCTGTGACCACCCTTATGGAAGCTGCTATGTGGCAATAAGCAATGGTGCAGACTTGGAAAAAAAACACCAGTGGACACTCCCACTGTTGCCACTGTCACCTCTGTGGGAGCCTCCTTGGATGACTCAGGATGTGTGGTCCAGTCCTCCTGGATGCTGCCTAATGGGCACTTGAAGACCCTCTGACCACTCCTCTCGCTGATCCCGCTTTTCGGATGGGATCGCAGTTGGTAAAATTTGTCATTTGGGATCAGCAGCTGTTAAGCGCTACTGAACAAATGGAAAGAAATGCATCCATCCACATGCATGCCCCAGGTACCAGCGACAAAGCCCAGCTAGTACAGTAGAGCTTTCGTGGAAAGTAAATGAGAACACGGTCTTCATTATGTGCCTAGTTGTCAATAAAGCATAGGGTGGTAAAAAAATCACAGGTATTCACTTCCTGAAAGGAGAACTTAATGACATGTATAGTGCAACTTATACATAAGTAGGTCTTTTTTTTTTTCATTTATATTTAAATATATGGTGGACATAGTTGACATAAAACAAGAATTGTAGTTAGGCAAAAAAGGGCTCTGTGAACTACACAGACAACATAATTATTTAGGAGAAATGCCAGATTTAAGCAAGTTATCTTCTTTTTAAACAAACTTTTATGAAAAATTCTGGAGAAAGCCCTTTCTAGCAGACATGCTTGAGATGTGTGGAGGCGCAGCGTTTCGCTTTCCTTTATGGGGTGAACCGCATGTGCTCCGTGCAGTCTGTGCCACCCTGAAGCTCATTCCTTTCCCCAGACAGCAGCCCAGGGGTTGTCCACTGGCTGCCCGCCCTTTGACTGGGACAGAGGAGCGGGCCCCCCCACCTCCTGAGTGGGGCCCAGCCCAGGAACATGCTCACTCTCTGTCCAGTCTAGCCCTGTGCAACTTTGAGGACTTCCCTGTTCAATCAGGCCGCAGTCTGAGCTGGCTGAGCAGAGGAAAGCACCTCTCAGAAGCTGCACTGGGAAGCTTCTGGGGAGCCGCCTACTCGTGGGTAGGTGTCTAATAGTTTGCTTTAAATGAAATACGCTTATAAGACTTTGGGGATGTCATCTTGCATTTTACATATTTACAAGGTGCTGTGTCTGTCTGTATCTGTTCTACATCTATAATTGCAATTGTAGAATGAATATTTTGTTAGCTTTATTTCTTGATCCCTGGTGCTTACAGTAGCATCAGCCCGGGGAAAGCTAGATTAATTACTGTAACTAGAGCCCTCTTGGTTCCGGTTACTTCACTGATCTCCTCCCTGACTAGCTGATATGGGCTGGGGGTGGCTGACTCATAGTTGTAATACAGGGGCCATTTAATGAAAAGGAGATAAGATTGTTAGTGAGCTCAGCATTCCAGGCTTCAAAGCCAGCACCATCTTGGTTGGAAATTACTGGTTACTGTTAATGACTGGATCTAGGGTGTAAAGATTTACCCATGCTGGAAAGAGGTGGCAAAACCCTGAGGACAGGAGATAAAGCACCTTTGAGTGGACCAATTAGGGACTCTTGTGACATCCCTGGCAAGTGGCACCTTGGCTACAAGATGCAGGCTGCTGTGCTCTTGCCACTTAGGACTTTCTACCCTCAAAGCGCTTTATAGACATCAGCTAATTAAACCACAAGACAATCACATCCAAGATGCAACTTAAGAGATTGTGTATCTGTGGCAGGTGGCCTCTTTCCTAGAGATGAAAGTTCTGTGCAAAGTATCTCGGAGGTCAAAGCTAAAGCACTTGTCACTGGCTTATCTTTACCCTGCACCTTCTCATCCAGGAAGGCCTACCGAGGCCACAGGGGATCCCGAATTGCGCAAGAGGAAGGTAATTTTCCTTAAGCTTTTTTCCTTCTAGTTTGTTAGGCAATCTACCCACCTCTTAGAAATGTCCTGCTCCCCTACTGCTTTGAGCTTTAGTATTACACAGTACAATGTAGATGGGATTTTTTCCTTTGTGGCTTTTGTCAATGTCTACAGTGTATTAAGTCCTCCAATTCTACGCACCTCACTTCACTCATCTGTCCGTCCATCCGTCTGTCCGTCCGTCCATCCATCCTCCCCTTCCTCCCTCTCCCCAATCCAAATATAAACAACATAACAGGGTCATTCAAACATACACCCACAGGTTCCTCCAAATATTCATTCCCTCAGCCATTTCTTAAGAAATTCAAGGCCAAGCCAAACACCTGACCACATATGGATTGTTAGTTTTTGGCCATTTCTCTGGGGACTTTTATATTGGAGAAAAGACTAAGAGAATCACTATGATATTTGTTAGCAAGTTTTTTTGAGAGGTTTGGAGAACAGATGAGCATGATGATGACTCTTTAGATTTACTGTAATTCTGTGAATTGGCCACCCATCAGCACAGGAAGGCTAACAGGGTTTTGTCAGGTGTCTATACTACATGGTCACCTGGTACTCCTTTATATCTTCATGAGAGGAACAAAGTCCTATACTGAAATGCGTCTGCAGAGGTATTTCAGCCAAGTACTTGGGAATGTCACAAAGTCACCTTGTAGTCAGGTTCTGGACTAGGAGCCAGCATTTCTGATTCCCAGTCCAGCAGTCACAACACTCAATAGGACAAAACCCTCTGTAGAATGTGTTATAAGCAATCCACTTGACACACATTAATTTGAGTGGCAAAGAGGCCTCTTAGTAATAGATGGTATGGATATACAGTAATATCAACTTAATGCTGGATGGAAACCAACACAGAAGAGTCCACATTGTATGATTTGATGTATGTGAGGTCCTAAAACAGGCACCGATGGTGTTAGAAACAAGCCTGGAGGACAGGGGAGGAGTACTGACTGGGAAGGTGTGCCAAGAAACTTTCTGGAGCGATGCAGTGTTCCTTATATGAATGGGAGTGTTGGTTACATTTGTCAGAGCTGATCAAACTTCAATTCAACATTTGTACATTTAACAGTATATAGATGATATCTCAAGATTAAAATTTTGCTAGGTGTGGTAGCTCCTGTCTATAATCCCAGCACTTTGAGAGGCTGAGGCAGGAAGATTGCTTGAGGCCAGAAGTTTGAGAACAGCCTGGGAAACATGGCAGGACCCTGCCTCTGCAAAAAAATTTTTTTAATTAGCTTGGTGTGATGGCATTTGCCTGTGGTCCCAGCTACTTGGAAGGCTGAGGTGAGAGGACTGCTTGAGCCCAGGAGTTTGAGGCTGCAGTGAGCTGTGATCACACCACTGTACTCTAGCCTGGGCAACAGAGTGAGATCTTGTCTCTAAAAGAAAAAATTCTTAGACACAACCAACATGGAGACATTGCTGGAGAGACTGGGAATCATAATGTGGCTCAACCACTTAGCTCTTTCTTAACACCTCTGAGATTCAGGTTTAAATCTGTAAAATGGGGAAAGCAATGTTTGCAAAGTTGTGTGAGAATTTAAAATTGTACAGGAAAACCAGCTAGAACCATTTCTAATTCATCCTATGCAGGCTTTCCATTAAGCCTATTATTTATCACTAACATGTAGGAAAAATAATTCTTTTAGTTTTTTGTATTAACATCATGGATAAAGATACAATATTTTTAAGTGGACTGTTTTATAGTTTTTCTTTGATATTTATATGCAACTTTTACCCCGCACCCCAACCCTTCCTCTCGTTTTAGACAATTATTTTCTGAATAGCTGTAGCAGAGCATAGAGGATTTTGTACTCTGCTGCTCCTGAATGTTTGCAAACATTTCACAGGCTCTTGCTTGCTTGTTGCTGCCCATTGACTGCTTTAGGCCTTGGGGAAGCAAGCATGGACGACAGAAGGCCATGCTGTCATGAAGCCCATGTTCTAGGGCTGACAGCACAAGAGTACCTGGAGACATGAGTTTCGGCTGATGGGCGCTCGAAGGGGCGACTGCGGAGGAGGCTGGCTTGTTGGAGGGTGGGAGAGCACTCGGCCCTGGCTGCGTGTGGAAGGTCTTCCACAGAGGTGACTGGATCAGAGATCTATACAATGTGCAGGGGCCGGTCACAGAAAGATCTGGGGTGTGGGGGGTCTCTTGGGAACACCGGAGGTAAAGGGCCTTAAGGGAACCCCGGAGAGAAGGCTGCTGTGACGGCATGGGGGGCAAAGGGGAGAGGAGCCCATGGCCACGAGGCTGGGAGGGATATGGAGGCAAGCACTGCTGGCCTCCCTGGTGGTCTCTGCCATGAAGCCCAGGCCTTTCCCAGCAAAGCCACATGGTCCCGAGGCCCTGCTGTCCAGTCACAGTGACTGTGCCTTGGAGTACCTACAGCCTGCGGGCGATGGCTGGAGGTTGGAAAGCTGGCTACCTCAACTTGATGGAGTTTACAAGTCTGATTTTCTGGTGCCAATTTTTGAAAGTATGGAATTGATTAAAAACTGACACTTAGCTATATGCTGTTTTAAAAAGGTGGATGAGGCTGGGTGCAGTGGCTCATGCCTGTAATCCCAGCACTTTGGGAGGCCGAGGCAGGCGAATCAGGAGGTCGAGACCATCTTGGCTAACACAGTGAAATCCCGTCTCTACTAAAAATACCAAAAATTAGCTGGGCGTGATGGCTATTCGGTAGGCTGAGGAAGGAGAATCACTTTAACCTGGGAGGCAGAGGTTACAGTGAGCAGAGATAGTGCCACTGTACTCCAGCCTGGGTGACAGAGTAAGACTCTGTCTCAAAAAAAAAAAAAAAAAAAAAAGGTGGACGAGTTGTTCTTGCCCTACATGCCCCAACTCTAATCCATAATCCCTCTTCCCCTGGAAAATCTGCCACCCTCTGATGTGCTTGGGCCACCTAACCTAGAAGCACCTGGTAACTGAGGTGTGAGCCACTGTAGTGGAGAGTCAGGACTGCACCCAGCTGGCCCTGAGAGACGCGGAGAGGAGGGATCACCAGAGGCCAGAGGCAGTGACCTGGCCATGCTACTCCGGCACCTGCTAGGGTGTGCCGTGAAAGGGCTGTCCCTCTTCTGGCCAAATAAAGACACGCTCAGCCTCTGAGGTCCCCTGAGATGCCACTCCACTCTTCATTTCCTCCTGCCTGCAGTGATACTGTGACCCTGAGCTTCCCTTGCTGGCTAAGGGCCTTCTCCTTCCCCAGTAGTTCTCAAGAGGATGAGGCACAACACTGAAACTTGCCTGAGTTTTGAGAACATTTTTACCATATTCTTGTGCGTATGTGTCTGTGTCTCCCTGTCTGTCTCTGTCTGGGTGTGTGTCTCTCTCTGTGTCTGTGTGCACTGTGTAAAAGCCCACAACTCATCAACAGTGAGAACCCACTCTACTTTGAACTCCATCCTTTGCTGGCCCAGCACATCCAGTACGGAGTTGGGCTTTGTGCTGAGCCACAGGGGGGGTTTTAAGCTCTGGAGGCATATGCTGCGATGGATGAGTTCAAAGATGCCTGCAGATGCTGCCGTGGGTTAGAGAGAGGGGCAAGAACAGGGGGAGAGACCAGCTAAGAAACTCGAGCCACAGATGTGGTGAGAGACGATGGTGGCCTGGACGCGAGGGGTGGGGTGGAGATATAGTGACGGAAAGATATAGTGAGCTTCGGATGATCTTGGAGAAAGACCCCTGGGGTTGGAGGTGGGGGTGAGGGAAAGAGGACTGAGAACTTCTACGATTTTGGTCTGAATAAGAACCTTTTTATTGCTTTCAAAGACATTCTATGAAAATCAACAATGCCAGGAGCAAAGTTCTCCTGGAAGTCTGTGTGTCCCTCTCACCACAGCCCTGCCAGCATTACATATCATCTCCTTGTTCAGGAAACCTCTCATTTCATGATCAGAGAACAGGGACTCTTCCAAAAGATTACTTCTATAGAATCACCTGCCATCTCTCCTATCATTCCACAGAGCATGGTGTCTTGTTTTGATCCTGATTTGACACCAAAGGCTCTCTGCTGAGAGAGTCTGCTTAGCTCTGAGAAAGGAGCTCTGCTTCACACATCCTGGCTATGCTCCTGTGAACGGGAGGCTGAGGGGAACCAGTGTGTCTTCTTCTGAGACTCTGGCCCACGGGACAGGCAAGGAAAGGGTTAAGGCAAGCTGTGTCCACCGCGCAACCAACATGGCCCACTTTCATCCTCCGGCTGCAGCAGGAGGAAGTCCGAGAGGGGCCTTTCACATGACATCATAAAAGCCTGATTTATCGCCAGCCACCAAACATCTAGAAAATCATAACATCCTTTCAGGAAAATGCAGTGGAAAATAATCAGGCTGACTTTGACGGGAGCTTTGGTGGGGACTCCGAGTGCGACACTGCGCGGTGACCCTTGGCAGGTGCTTTATTTTGCCTCAGGGCCGGCCTCATTGACAAGACCGAGGGGCTGTGCTGTGTAAAGCCCACGGGGGAGTGTGGCCCTCCATGCGGATGAAACAAGAGTTTACTTCACACTCTGCCAAGTTGCCTAAAATGTCACTTTGGTGGATGTGAAAACACTTTGGAAAAGATAGCTGTATCCGAACGTGAGAAATTACCAATTACAGGAAGAAAACTCATGCCTTGTACATGACCCACAGCCATTCCAGGGAGGCTGGGTGGAGCCTCAGCACCTCCAACACTGCATCTGTGGCTTGCTCTTCTCTGCTCTCAGCTGGGGCTATCTTTAGGACATTACCGTTTGGTGAGAGCCCTTTCCTCACAAGGCACTTTTCCTACGTTGCATTTCCAGAGTAATGTGCCACTGCGGCAGCCTCTTCATCACAAAGAGGGTTAGGAGATGACAGAAAAGAGAGAGCCCAAAATGTCAGTGGGCATAGAAATAAAGGGATGAGTTCTGCGTGCCACGACAAATCTGTTCCAGGAATGTCTGCGTCTCTTTGGTGCTTCTTTTGCTGAGTAATTTGATAAAACCACCAAGCAGGAGCCTCTTCTTTGATGTGTATAACATGCTCTCCAAATAAACACAGGAAAGAGGGACAAGGGCGGCCTAGAGTGTGGGATAGTTCTGGAATTCTGGCCACATCAACTCTAAAAAACCTGTTGGCATAGAAAGGAGAACTATCTGGGCACGGTGGCTCATGCTTGTAATCCACACACTTCGGGAGGCTCAGGTGGGCAGATCATTTGAGGTCAGGAGTTTGGGACTGGCCTGACCAACATGGTGAAACCCTGTCTTCCAAAAATACAAAAAATTAGCCTGGTGTGGTGGCGCACACCTGTAATCCCAGCTACTCCAGAGGCTGAGGCAGGAGAACTGACTGAACCCGGAAGGCGGAGGTTGCAGTGAGCTGAGATCGTGCCACTGCACTCCAGCCTGGGTGACAGAGTGAGACCCCATCTCAATTAAAAAAAAAAAAAAAAAAAGAGAGAGAGAAGAATCCCTACTCTGAAGGTCTTGAGATTCCAGAGCTTTGAAGAATATAGATGTTATAAAGCTCGAGCCAGGACTAATAAAGGGCTAGCCTGAGGCTGAAGGCTGGCAAAAATGAACACTTGGACTCCGTTCAAAGCTACTCTCACTTCATTTAACTGTTACACCAGCAAGTGTGCAGTGTGAAGATTGCTCATAAGATGATCAAAGACTCATGTGAGAACACAGCCACCAGCACCTCTCTGGCCGTCATGAAGGTGCCTGGAAGGTTGCTGTTGATGTGGCCCCCATGGAGGAACAGGTCCCCGTGGAGGGATGAGTCCCCAGGCTGGAGACCTCAGAGCTTGGCCCGACGCCATGAGCCTAGGATTGGGGGAACCTTGCCACGCCACGGTAACGTCCTTGCAAGTTTGATTCTTACCCGCACTGGCGGGCCCTGGAAGGTCTGCCCATGCCTGACCTGCCCAAGGTTGTGCAGGAATGGGAATGGCATGGAAGGCAGCGGGGAGGAGAAGTGGGCCTGGCCTGCGGCACAAGCTCTGAGCCTGGGCTTGCCTCACCTGCACACGGGAGAACATTGGGGCTGGAAGAACTCTAAAGGCCCCTCTCCAAGCTCCTGCTTGCCATTCCACCAGGCCTGCTGGTGCTCGCATCGCAACTTGAGACTGCTTCTGTGCCTTGGGGACCCCACACTATGACTCTTAGCCTAGCGCCGGGCATGGCTCCATGGCAGCTGTGGCTGCCAAGTGGTAGGACTCCAGTCGTCCCTGCTGGGCTCCATCTGGCTCGTGGTCTGCACTGAGTCTGAGTCAAGCCAGGTGGCCGGGGAAGCTGGGTGACTCAGCACATTCTCAGGTGGCAAAGGGTGGTGGAGAGGCCCCCCTGGCCCTGGTGTCCCTGCACCTCTGCCCAGTATGTCCTTTCCAGGTCTTTCCAGGCCCAGGAGCCTTGCAGCTGGGCATGTGCTTCCCGGCCGGCCCTGCAGGCAACACTTGTGAGGAGGCAGGTGGCCTGGAGGGCAGAGGTCTGACTTGGTGCTGATGTGCTGAATGGGCCCCAAGGGAACCCCTGCTTCAAACTCTCCCCTGTGAAAGCACACCTGGACTTTAGGGGAGCTGTCACTTATGGCAAGTCAGGCTCTCTGGGTGCTTATGCTATCTTGTGGCTATCAAGTGGACACCTGTGGCACCTTATTGCCCTGGGTGGAGCATGCCATTGAAGCAGTGGCATACATCATGGCATAAGGGGGAAGCAAGTTCCCCAGCAACACAAATCATAATCCAATGGCCTGACCTCCAGTAGACTGTTGTGGGGACAGAGGCCTCTATGCAGAAGACTCACACCTGGCTGTTCAGGATGGTTTTTTTTTTTTTTTTTTTAACCATTTTAGGCAAGGGTTCCCTGAGGATACTCAGACCAGCAGCAACGTGGTCCCTGTCCTTTATCCTCTAAAAGTCCTACAAGGTAAGTGAGGAAATGATGGCGCTGGTAAGTAGGTAACTTGCCCTGTGTCACTTGAAGTGGAGCCTGGATTAAAACCCAGGCTTATCTGACTCCAAAGACTAGGCCACTAGCCCATTAACCTAGACCGCCTCCCTGGGCATCTTCCCTTTAGTTATGTGTGCTGACAGTTGATAACAAACACAAAGCCACACATTCACAGGTAGAAGCTGAGGTTTGTAAAGAAAGAACTTGCTTACGACATGGACAGACAAAGAGAATATGCTTCCGGGCTACAGAGGTCCAGATTAAATTAGAGCAGAGACAGGAATGGAACCTAAGAGTCAGAAACAAAGGCAGGGGGTGTGAGAGACACCAGGCTGAAATGAGCATAGGACTCTTCATGTCAAAGCCTGATGCAGCCTTGGGTTTAGAGCAAATAAAAAATTCCACTATTTTCTCCAGCTGGAGATGAATGGTTTCAGAGGGAACCCTGGCTGAAGAAAAAGCATCTTTGATTTGGTTAATTAATGTAGCTTTGTCAAAAACACTGCTGGACTCCTCAAGTGCCATCAGGAATGGTCATGATTCTGAATGTTGTATTTATGAGTAGTTTAAACCCAGGCCAGTGGCTGTGTGCCCACATATAGATTCTATGCACCTGCCCCCAACCAAACCCTGATGCTATGAGGCTTTGAGACTCCCAGGGGACTTCCTCAGGCAGGATTGGGCTTTGGGGTGCATTATTCAAGGAAATACTGCTTTTGAGGATGGCAAGGAACCTCTAAGCCACCTGACATGGAAACTCTAGGATTTGGGATACTTCCAAGGGACCTTTGCTTGGTATCTGTCCCCTTTAGAGCACTCTTTTCATGACAGGAACCCAACTCACAGAATTAGAAAAACTCTCTGGGTCTTATTAATGCCACCACCATGACTACTAACAGAAACAAATATTCCTTAGGATGTGGGTCATGCCAGTTCTCAGGGTGTGGAGGGTGAGAGACCATGTTTTCAGAGTTAATGGGACCTGTATGAGTAGAGTGAGTCTGGAGATACATAAAGACTTTATCCATAACTACTTAGCTCATGGGTTTGGACAGTGAGAGTTCAGAAAGAAAGAGATATCTTGAAATCTTCTTATTCCCTCCTGGCCAACATTCATTCATTCATGCAGTCAACCCAGAGGCTGAAGGTCAGTGGTGGAGACTGAATTGAGGGCCATCTCTGAGAGGTACCCTGTGCCTGGGGTAGGCAGCAGGGGCAGGCTAGCAGAGGAGGAGGTGGGTACCTGTGCATATGGGGAGAGGGCCCAGACTTGAAGAGGAGCATGAGCAGAGGACAGAGGGCTTTGTGGCATCCTTGACAATGCGCCACATTTTAAGCATGCCACTGAGGCCCTGGCAGAAAGAGATACTGGGTGACATGCCTAGCATTTTCCCACTGGGAGAAGTGCTAGGACTAAGCTACCTTCACAGTGGAAAACAGGAGGAGCTCACAGCCCAGTGAAGTGAGGGCTCTTGGGAAATACTTCCCAGAGAAGATTTTCTCTGAGCTGGGTTGTGAGGAATGAGCAGAAGGTAGGAAGGTGAAGTGCAAGACTAACAGTCCAGATGCAGACAGCTGTTCAAGGACACAGTGGTGACAGAGAACCTCCCAGGAACTGCCATGTTTGGTACGGCTGGGGGCCCGAGTGGAACCCTCCCGTTTGCTGAATGTGGACCCCCTGGTGTGCAGCAGTCAACGCCAGCTGAGCATGAGCTTTGGAGTCAGATCCAAGCTGAGGCCGGGCACGGTAGCTCACGCCTGTGAGCTAGCACTTGGGAGGCCAAGGTGGGTGGTCTTAGGAGTTCCCTTGGGGAACCTGGTGGCCACCCAAATGCTGGAGATTGGATTGGACTCATTTTGGGACAACCTGGGACATGCTGTCTCTGTCATTCAGGGGCTTCTGAGGCTCATTGAGGTCCTCATCCATTCCTGTGCACTCTGGAGTTCCTGGAGAATGCAATTCAGGGACAAACTACGTCACTGTCACCATGTTAGTGAAGATAAATTGAGAGAAATATGCCCTGCCAGCTGGTGACACTCAGAAAGTGGCATGGAGCAGCACAGCCTGGGTCACAGAATGGACAGGAGAAAAGCTTTATCATCTTCCTGTCAATGGAGGGAAGTACCTTGTGGGAGGTCAGGGTGCCATGCACCTGGCAAGTGCCTGCCTGACCCCAGCCTGTGGCAGAACCTGAAAGGCCACTGCGATCTTTATCAGGTGACTCAGTGCTTAGCAGTGGGGAAGGGCGGAGCGTGGAGCAGGCACAGAAGGTCCTGTGGAGAGGCTCCGAGCAGCCCAGGCAGGAGCACTCCGTTCTGCCGTTCAGGGCATCACCTCCAGCAGTCAGGCACGCGCGGCTCATGTCTCTTGGGTGACTTCTCTCTCTCTTTTATACCTCTTTTCTCTCCCTTTCCTTCTGCAGGATTTAATTAATTGAAAGTCAGGTTTTTAAATATTGGTCAGCCTTCTGTTGGATATTTGGGGTCTACCCTGGGGCTCCCCCACGTGTCTCTCTGACTTACCTTCATGAAAGGTGAAATGGAAATACCCCAACAACTTGGCACCCTTCTTTCCTTTTTCCCAAACAGTGGAAGCATGCTAGGAAGTTCCTGAGAACCCCAAGAAGGCCCTCATTTCACCTGCTCCTCCAGGATGACCCTGTCCTTTCCTACTGGCCCTGGCTCAGAAAGTTCGCCCTTCACAGCACTCTCCTTTCATCCTGTCCTCACTCGCTGGGAACCCTGCTCTTCAGAAACTGAGGGGACAGCAGCAAGCTTCAATTCCCTCGAAATCTGGGCAGTTTCTGTCTGTTATTTTTTGTTTTTGTTTTGTTTTGTTTTGTCTTGAGATAGAGTCTCACTCTGCCGCCCAGGCTGGAGTGCAGTGGTGAGATCTCGGCTCACTGCAACCTCTGCCTCCTATGTTTAAGAGATTCTCCTGCCTCAGCCTTCTGAGTAGCTGGGACTACAGGCACATACCACCATGCCCAGCCAATTTTTTGTGTGTTTTTAGTAGAGATGGGGTTTTACCATGTTGGTCAGGCTGGTCTTGAACTCCTGACCTCAAATGATCCGCCCACCTCAGCCTCCCAAAGTGACTGGGATTACAGGCATGAGCCACCATGCCCAGCCAATTTCCATCTTTAAACTTTCCCCAAAGGCATCAGCTCTGTAACTGTTGCTCAGATTTGTCTGAAAATTTTGGTTTCATCAAGGAGAAAATAAATTTCTCCTTCAAAATCTCCACCTTCCCCCTAAGATGAAGGTCAACATGGTCTTTGTCCTCTAGGTTTGAGAATGGCGTTCCATGGTGACCATTGTCCTGAGTCCTTATGCATAACAGATGTGGGGGAATATTTTGACTTTATAAAGCCTGCCTTCATGACTGTTTCTTGTGTCTTTGTGAACAGCTTACGTGGGCAGCTGTGCTGGTCCCATGTAGGAGGCAGGCAAGCTGCGCCTGGACGGTCTGTCTTGCTAAGTCCAACAGGAAGGTCAGGATGGGCCTCGGGTCTCTGCTCCTAAAGCCGGGCTCCATGAAGCCCCTTACCTTTAGTCTCCTTCATCACTGAGTTCCCCGCCCCACCTATTTTAAAATAGCTGTTCCCTGAGACTCTTTGGGGGCTTTAGAACAGCCCTGGCCTTAGCAGAGTCACACAGCAATATCATGGGGCATCTGCTGATGAGGGGGGCATCCTGCAGAGCCCATCCATACTTCCTTTTATTTTCTTATCCAGCTGCTTTTCTTCCCCTAAGTATCCCCAGAGAACTTGGTGATTCTCAACATATCCTGTGGAGTTTGTGAAAAGTGGAGCTGGTGAGGTCCTCAGCCAGGTAAGATGCGCCAGAATGTCTGAGGGCGCCCTCAGAGAAGGTGTCTGAAGATTGCTTCCCCAGACCAGACAAGTGTGGAGGGCAGGGATAGCATCTCACTCAGCCTGGTGTTGGGACCCAGCCCATTTGATAGTATACACAGGCATTGTAAGGAAATTCCATTTCCTTGCGCCTTCCTAAAAAGGAACCCTGACTGCCTGGGTGCAGCTCAGCCCTGAGGCTCTCCTGCTGCAACTGTGCTCTCTCTAGGTGCCTCTCAAGGTGCTCATCCTGCCCTTGGCTCCCAGAGCATCAGTGAGGCAAGGAGTACCTTCAAAGTCCTTTTAGCAGAGTGGGATGTGGTTACCAGAGCCGTGGGTAGTTGTGGGGGGTGCTGGTCAAAGGATACATACCTATAGCTAGGCAGATGCATAGGGACAGAGGGTGGAGAGGTGACGTCTTGGGCCAGGGTCGGGGAGACACTGGGGACTGCTAATGGTTATGGAGTGTTTTCCTCCGGTGATCCAAATGCCCTAGAGTTGACTGTGGTGATGGCTGCACACTGAATTGACTATAACCCATGGATCACATACTTTCAGTGGGTGAACTATATGATATGTGAATTATATCTCAATAAAATTTTGTTTAAAAATTAAAAAAAAGCTGAAAGTCTCTTCCCAGCTCCCCTCCCCTCTAAAAAAAAGTCTCTAGAAGCCAAGCCTGACCCCTCAGCTGACAAGGCTCCCAGGGCGGGCCGCCCTCACCCAGCCCCCACTGTTCCAGACACCTCCCCTCTGAGTCCCAGGGCCCAGCCCTGTGACAGACATCGTGCTGGGTCCTCAGCCTGCTCTTTTGGCAAGGAACAGAGCCTGCAGGTAGGTTGGCACAGCACCTCAGCCTGCAGCCACCACCAGTAGCCAGCCTGCAGCCACCAGTATAAAAATCCCTCTTTCTCCAGGGACCCACCCCAGGAGGGCCCTCCCCTACCAGGGGAGACACCTGATCCCACCTGAGGGAACGTGTGAACGATGGCAGATGGCACTGCAGCTGTGACTAGGGCCTGTCAGCTGGACTGCAGATTGCCACCTGGAAGTCCTCTGCTGGGCACCCAATCCTGTCCTCATCACAGCCGGAGCCTTCCTGCCTTCCTGCCAGCTTTTCCCCATCACCATAAACAGGCTGTGTACGAGCCGCTAAGCTACACTTCCAGTAAGCGCAAGGCTTTGCTGGCACCTGCACTTTGCTCCGGCGTTTCTCACCACCTTGCACATTTTCCTCCCTTCCCAAGTTCCCCAGCTGAAATTCCCTCCAATTCAGAAGATGAAATTTGTGCTCAGAGGCAGCCAACATCTCTGAACATCTTCTGTAGGGAGAAGCCAGGTACCCTCCCGCAGGGCACTGCTCTAATTCCTGCTGCCCCCAAGGAAGGAGATCCCAAGGTCCCTGATTTATAGTGAAGAGGAGAGACTGTGAGGTTTTCTGGTGACCACAAAGCCAGGGCCTAAACAAACCATGGTCAATTCACGGCCACCCCCACTGCCATTTCTTGTACCTGTATTGTGAGCCTTGCACCCACTGCATGCTCTGACTGCTTCAGCTGCCTCAGGGGCTGCCCAGCACCTGCACTCTGCAGATAAAGGAGCTGGGGCTTAGTGAGTAACTTGCCCAAAGTCACGAGGTTAGAAGTGGGGTGCATCAGGATGAGATTCAAACTCTGGTCTGCTTGATTCTTTTTTTTTTTGAGACAGCGTCTCGCTGTGTCGCCCAGGCTGGAGTACAGTTGTCCAATCTAAGCTCACTGCAACTTCTGCCTCCTGGGTTCAAGCAATTCTCCTGCCTCAGCCTCCCAAGTAGCTGGGACCACAGATGACCACCACCATGCCCAGCTAATTTTTTGTAGTTTTAGTAGAGACGGGGTTTCACCATGTTGGTCAGGCTGAACTCCTGACCTTGTGGTCTGCCCACCCCTGGACCCTGCTTGATTCTTATACCCTGTCATCCGGTTTAAAATCCTTCCCCAACTGAATGCAAACCCCCATGGGCAGAGAATCTATGGTGCCCATTTTTGGTCATCTGTGCTGTGCCTTAGCACAGCTTCCTGCACCCATCAGTGCTAAAAATCCCCCATGGACGCTGTCTTGATGACAGAAAGCACTTTTCAATCACTCTGCAAATGGTGCCTTCTACCCCCATGCTGGCATGTGCATGGCATGCCCGAGGGCCCGGGGCCTCCCACCCCAGGTCTGGAGCCTTGGCCTGGTGTTTTCCATGCTGTCCTTGCCCTGCCTCACCTGCTCTTCTCCTCCTCCCAATCTCCAGGTCCAAGGCTCTGCCCTTGGCTTTAGTGTCTCTGCTTTCTGCAGGCTCTCCCGGGGCCAGCCCCTGTCTGCAGACAACTTCAACTATGGCCTGTATGTGAGGACACCACTATCTCCATCTTCAGCCTTCGAAGGCCTCTCTCCTGGATTCCAGGGCTACATTCTTCTTTCCAGCCTGACAGCTGCAGCCAGTGCCCTCGGCCACTGCAGCATCACCATGTCTACAACAAGCTTGCCCTGTGAGAAGTCTCCACAT
The DNA here is from genome assembly GCF_001604975.1 of Cebus imitator. Lineage (NCBI taxonomy): Eukaryota > Metazoa > Chordata > Mammalia > Primates > Cebidae > Cebus > Cebus imitator. The sequence continues at coordinate 5,130,081 of NW_016107546.1, read as the reverse complement.
ACAATTTTGCTTCTCTCTAGCACAGTATCCTCTTCATTTCTCTGAGCACCTTTTCATGATCTGTGGTTATTTTGTCAATCAACCCACTACCCTGTCATCTGCCTCCCTAGAACACCAGTGCTGAGTGCATTATGTGGACCTCTGTCTTCAGAACCTGGCACTGTGCCTGGCACGCAGAGGCACTTGAGCGGTATTTGTGGAATGCATCAAGAGACGTTGAAAACCAAAATCTATATATGTCCCCCACTAAATGCACTTGATCTTTTCCTGTTGCACTGCTACTATTCCTCTCACCCCCGGCCCCCCAGCACTTGAGGCTTAAAATCTTGGTTGCCTTTAGCTCTTCTTTGTCTGATTTGCCCACTTCCAGTATCTTTTGCACTCAGGCTTTCCTTGTGTCTCTTCTGCACCACCGCTGTGGCCCAATCCCTCAGTTCCCATGACCTTGGACGATGACAGCGTCCTCCTCCTTCACAGACCAGCCCTCCCCACCTATGAGGTCCCTGCTCATTCCACCTAGTGCTTTTCTGTGACAATACCCTAGTTAGGAAGTTAGGATCCTCCATTACTTGCCAAATAAAAGCCAAACTCTCACCCTGACTTCCAATATCTGACAGTTTTTTTTGAGGCAGGGTCTGGCTCTGTCACTTAGGCTGGAGTGCAGTGGCATGATCACGGCTTGCTGTAGTCTCTGTCTCTCCTGCTCAATCAATCCTCTCAAGTAGCCAGGACCACAGGTGCATGCCATGGCACCTGGTGAATTTTTGTACTTTTTTGTAGTGATGGATTTTTGCCATGTTGCCCAGGCTCGTCCCAAACTCCTGGGCTCAAGTGATCCATCCAACTTAGCCTCCCAAAGTGGTGAAATTATAGTCAAGAACTACTATGTCTAGCCCAGTATCTTTCAATATGACCCCAACTTCCTTCTCCAGATTTATTTCCCAGTTCTTTCCAACTATATCCTGCTTTCAGGAAAGGTCAGATTAACCGGGAATCAGGCAGATGCTGAAGACTCTCTGCTTTTGCACATTGAGAAAACTCCCTGAAGAGGCATTCATTGAATGCCTGCCACACTCTAGGCCCTGGGTGCCCCATGTGGTGGGGCTGGGGTGGGGAGGTTAGTTCAAAAGCCAGGTCAGAGGGGGCCTATTGGGCTCACTCAGTCTCTTACAAAAGGACCACCTTGATGGCTCCTGTGGGCATCGGGCAGGCCTCCTGCCCCTTCCTTGCCCTGGCTAGGCAGGAGGGATGGCAGAAAGGGCTAGACTGCTTTGCATAAAGGTGACAAGGGCTGGTCAGGGCAGCCGGGCAGGTGCAGAGGGAGAGGAGCTCCATCCCTTCCCAGAGGAACCAGTGTTCTGCAAGAAACAATGACCAGGAACCTTCGAGAACAGGACTGTCTACCACGTGGCTTTACAGTGGCTTATTAAGCAAGACATAACCCCTCTATTGAACACTTGCAATTACAGAACATTTTATTTGCTCTGGGATGTAGGAAATGGAGCATGCAGGACATTCAGAGCAAGGGTCGGTGCTACAGGTGAGCCAGGTACTTCTCAGAGCTACTGGGGAGACATGAGGTTTCCTGCTGGATGGGAACAGGAATTTCAGCAGCTTCTCCCCACCCCCAAATTCTAAAAACAGAGTGTCCCCAGCAGGCTGAAGGGTCTCGAAGCATACATGTGGCTGATGCCTGGATTACTGAAATAAGAATTAACACCCCCAGCTATAGCAGAGGATGTGATCACTCTCAAGAGATACATTTTGAGTACTCACTGTAGGCAAATAGGTACTAGGCTCTGAACAGGGTAGCTAATGAATAAGACTGAGGGGACACAGATACATATGCCAGTAACTGCCATGCAGTGTGACAAGACACTGAGCTAGTTACTGTGTACAGTGGAGGGAAAGTAGGAAGGGGTGTGGTGAGTCCCCACTCGTTCGTGGAACAGAATGCTCTGTAGAGGAGGAGGTGTCTGGGCTGAGTCCTGAGGAATCTCGGACACCTTCTCAGGCCGGACTGGGGAAGGACAGCCCTTTCCTTCTTCCTGGAATGCCCTCTCAGCATCTGGACCTGCCAACACTGTACCCTCCCCCAGGGCCAGCCGAATGCCACCTCGTCTCACAGTACAGCAGTGCTAGCGGTCTGGTGTTCCCTTGAACCACAGCTGCTCACAACCCACGGACCAGGACAGTTCCTGCATTCCTGATGCTCGGGTGTTCTGTACCCACAAGGGCTTCTCGATGGTAAAAAAAGAATTTGGTCTTGTTCCTCAGCCACCCTGTTCAGAGCCCAGTACCAATTTGCCTGTAGTGAGTACTCAAAAGACATCTCTTGAGAGAGTGACCACATCCTCACCTAAAGCTCCTTCTCCTGATTAGGTGGAATAAGCCTCGGGCTCTGTAATTTGGGCGATGGCTTATCACAGCCTCTCTTCTCAGGATCTCCTCATTATTATTATTTAGAAGTGACAATATAAGCAGTGTGGTTGTTCTGTGTGGCAGATAGCAGTGGAAGTTACGTTGGATAAATTTCAGGTTTCTAATGCATCTGGACATTTCAGCTTCTACCTTGGGCCTAAGGAAACCTTTCTCCACAGCGTCATGCTTTCTGATGTAGCTGGCCACTTATTTGAAGCTGCCTATGATCTGTATTCAGTAACACAAGAGATTCTAAAGATTATTTTATAACAGTGAGGCACAGTGGCCTGTAATTCTAGCACTTTGGGAGGCTGAGGTGGGCAGATCATGAGGTCAAGAGATCGAGACCATCCAGGCCAACATGATGAAACCCTGTCTCTACTAAAAATACAAAAAAAAATTTAACTGGGCATGTTGGCACGTGCCTGTAGTCTCAGCTACTCAGGAGGCTGAGGCATGAGAATAACCTGAATCTGGGAGGCGGAGGTTGCAGTGAGCCAAGATCACACCACTGCACCCCAGTAAGATGACACAGCAAGACTCCATCTCAAAAAAAAAAAAATTATTTTACATCACCACCAAGGGTAGTTCCATAAAGTATGGCTAAATTTCACAACTAGCATCACAATGCCACTGTAGTTTATGTGGGGAAAACATAGAACAAGTATCAATAGCAAGGAATCATTTTGAACACGTTAAGAATATACAATGAAATTTTCCTCTGCACACAAAACAGCACGGCTCTTGGATCCTTAGTAAAAATGCAAAGACGTTTTACACAGAGAACTGTCAGATCCATTAATTTCGTAATACTTTAATCACAGATTGTCTAGCTAATTACCACTCCCAAGTAATGAAACATAACTTTTAACAATTTTGAATGTCATAGTCTTTTGTAAAATAGCTCTGTTTTACTGGTCTAGGTTTAAAATATTACTGTAATCACTGGCCTGCTGCCTTCCTGTTTTATTTCTCCGCTGGCTGTCCCAGAGATCTTGCTAATAAAGGATCTAAAACATACAGTCTTCTCCTGAGAGCTCTTATTTGACCTTTTTTGCTCCAAATTTCTAGATACAATGGTTGTTAAGGCAACACGATACAGAATCAGAAAGAGAACATGAGCTTATGTTTAAGGCAACCATTCACATTTATACAAATATAATTACAATTCTTATTTTTAAAAAGTGTAAATTTGTAACACTGTTCTTAAAATATTATTCATATACCAGGTTTTGGGTTATGCTGCAAATCATTTGCTGGTATAAGTCTGGGTTCATGGGGCAGGAATGACGCATTAACCCTCCCTAGCCACAGGGGTCCTGTTTTGGAATAACATTGTGTTGTACTCTCAGGAAGTAAGCTTGGGTACCAGGAAGAAATGGGCCCATTTCTCTTTTGGCATTTTATATAGTCTTGCTGTGATTCACCTCAACCTTTGTTTCAAGTATATGTCATTAACTCTTCACAGACAGGAAAACTCAGTCTCAGAGGTCAATTACTTGCCTATAGTTTAAATCGAGGAGGTCAGAATATCTGACAATTTCCTAACCTCTAAATTTAACTCATGATACTTACGCCATGAACATTAGAAATGACTGTAACCTTGTGCATCTAGCCTCGTTCTGGGCACATTTAATAATACACTTTAATTTTTCTCATAATACGCCATCGAAGTAAGACTCCTAGAGGAACTGAAATCTGCTGTCTTTGCACCTTGTAATGTGAAAGCACATTATCCAAGGCACAGAGGCACTAGATCCATATGTTCCTGCCATCATGACTGCATCTTTACGTGCAGGCCACAGGGCATCTTTTTGCCTTTGCTACATTCCAACTCATTCTCAAATACAAGGCCAGTGACCCCAGGTTCTTTCCAACTGTCTTTTCTGGATTTTTTTTTAATTGCATTTTAAGTTTTGGGGTACATGTGAAGAACATGCAAAATTGTTGCATAGGTACACACGTGGCAGTGTGATTTGCTGCCTTCCACCCCTTCACCTATATCTGGCATTTCTCTTCTTGATTTTTAAAGAAAAGTTTATTGCATCCTTCTCCAATCAAGACATTTTTACTGTGCTTCAAAGACACCCCTTAGCTATCCTGCTCCCAGCAGCTCTGCGGGAAAATAGTTTTAGGTGTCTTGCCCCTTTATGAGGGTGGTCAGTGCCTGGTTTCAGTTTTCTAAATCCATCTGTCAGAGAGCCCTTGAAAGAGCAGACTGGAACTTTCCAGCTGTCTCCTGGCCAGTGAATGTGTACCTTGCCTTCTGAAAGTAACTTCTAAAGTAATGACCTTGCTGCCTGACTGCGGGCAAGTGACGACTTCCACATGCCTCAGTTTCTTCAGCTGTAAAGTGGCAATGTTGGCTGTCATCACCTAGACTCCCTCAGCCACACGGCTCTGAGACAGCCTCCTTTTCCTTTCCTCATCTAGCTTGTGGGGACTGGTGACATCACCACCAGCAACTGCATTTACTGTACAAAGTGTTTTAATTGTCAGGGCTGCCGTGAGCCCAGCAAAGACTGACAGGATCAACCCTTGCCCATGGCTCTGACAGCTCCCTTTTGATCCAACTCATGCCCAGGAAAAAACCAACCACGAATTATATGCTAATTTCTTCCTTTAAAGACATAAGAGACTCCTTAGGTCCTCAGCTCTCCCAGTGTGTCCCATCAGATGGCTTGGTGCAGTGGCACCTTTTTAAGAACATGTGTGAAATATTCCAGTCCATTAGTAACAGGCAAAATTCAAATCGCTCAAGCCTTCTCCTACCAATTCTTATTTCATTTTAGTGACCAAGCATAGAGGAAGAACCCTCTTTACCCTTACCGTCTACTGATTAAACACTTTTTATGTATGTATTTATTTTGATATAGGGTCTTGCTCTGTCACCCAGGCTGGAGTGTAGTGGTGTGATCTCAGCTCACTGAAACCTCCACCTCCCAGGTTCAAGTGATTCTCCCACCTCAGCCTCCTGACTAGCTAGATTACAGGTGTGCACTGCCATGCCTGGCTAATTTTTTGTATTTTTAGTAGAGATGGGGTTTCACCATGTTGGCCGGGCTTGTCTTGAACTCCTGACCTCAAGTGGTCTACCTGCCTTGGCCTCCTAAAGTGTTGGGATTACAGCTATGAGCCACTATGCCCAGCCAATTTTCTGTTTTCATCCTCTGACTCTCAAGATTAAATGCTTTAAAGAATATAACAGTCTTGATAGACTGAAAAGCAAAGAAGATGAATGAAACAGAAAAATAATTGGCAACACTGCCATGTCCCCTGAGGAGGCAGGGCCAGCTCTACAGTGAAGATCAGAGAGTGGTTTTCCTGGGCTCTACGTGGGAGGAAAACTAGGCTTGTCCTGAGTGGGTGCACCTGCCCTGCTGAGCTGCCATCTGGATGATGATGGCCATGCTGGGCCTCACCTCCACCAGAAGTGTGGCATTGTTCTCAGTCTGCCCGCGCCTGTGGCAGCATGCACCCCTTCTCACTGTGTCTTCAGCTCACACCTGTCATGTGGGTTCAGAAAACTCAATGACAAGTTTAAAGAGGCTAGTGTGAGGGAGCAGCCTGGCATGGCTCACTAAGGCCCAGCACGGTGTCTCCCAGGAGTGGTCACGTGCACACCGTCCTGGGATTGGCATCCCAACCTTCCTGGCAAGGAACAGAGAAGGGAGGCAGATGTTCTCCTGGACCCTCCTTCTCAGATGCTCTGTGCATCTGGACTTCCTGGGCTTGTGTCACCAGGGTTCCGACCATTCTGTGTGGTCACCCTCCTTTAACTAGAAGAGTAGTTGTGCAGTGCTGAGCCCCGGGCTTGGGACACACTTGGCACATCTTGTCTGGTCTGAAGCTAGACTTGTACCCCTGCCCCATCTCTGTCCTGGGAGAGAGCAGATGCAGATGTGAGCCTGTGGTTGGTGTCACACAAATGTGACTGTTCAGTGTTTACCATCTTTGAGATGATCTCTGTGCCAACTTCTTCATCCTTAGATGGACACCATGATCCGTACGCCACAGAGTTGTAAGGAAGTAAATGAGGTAATGTGTATGAAAAACCCCTACACCTGGCACTTGAGAAACAACAGTATTCATTTTTTCCTGTTTAAAAGTCTAACTGCCCAAATGCCTTGTTTCTCAAGCGTGCATTAGAGACAGAAGCAATGAACTTCAACATCACAGACTCAGTGGGTGTCTTCTGCATGGCACACACCGGGGAATGAAAATTCCTTGTTTGATGTTTTCTCTGTTGGCAGCAGAGCTCAGAGACATTCATCTGAGCTTCTCTTGGTGGAAATCAGAGATCTAAGATCAGCAGAAAGCTTCTAAGATTATCCTTAATAAACTAGATTGCCTTCTGGCCAGCTCAGATACTGAGGTCTTCCTCCTGTCTGGATCTGCTGTTTGTCCTGCCTCTGCTTGTGGGAGGTGCACGGGCTCCACACTCATATGCATGCTCCTGGCCTTCTTCCTGCCCTCCCGGATCGCCCGTGTCTGTGTACGCTCCCTCTCAATCCCTCAGGCTTGCCTGCATTGCATTTTGGCCTTCCAGGCCACTTGCAGTCACCCAGGTCTCCAACCCACTAAATACCTGGCCTACGTGGCTCCTGCTGTCTCCCACAGGTCCCACCACTGAGCAGCCTTGAGAAGCACAGAGGCACTCCTCCCTCCACAGACCCCCACGACACGTCCCCAAGGCGCCAGTGTCACTTCCCATCTATACTCTTATTCTTACAATTTGTCTTATTGTTTAAACTGGACTGTATGCTGTCACATGAAAAAGATTAAATAATTTTTCCATGACCAAATATACTTCACTTATAAGTACTTTACTTGTAATAGGCCTTCAAATGCAAGTTGCAAAAGACACCAATAAATGCAAAGACATCTTGTGTTCATGGACTGGAAGGCTCACTATTGTAAGGGTAGTAAAGATCACTACACACAATGTGTGTACCTATGCAACAATTTTGCATGTTCTTCACATGTACCCCAAAACCTAAAATGCAATAAAATAAATAAATGGGAAAAAAAAATAAAAATACTTAAAAAAAAAAAGATCACTACACAAAGTGAGCTACAGATTCAGTGCAATCCCTATCAAAATTCCGGTGATGTTTTCGTAGAAATAGAAATCCATCTTGAAATTTACATGGAATCTTAAGGGACTCCTCCGAAAAGTTAAAACAATTATGGGAAAAAAAAAACAAAACTGCAAAGTTGGAGAGCTCACACTTCCTGATTTGAAAACTACAAAGATACAGTAATCACAATAGTGTGGTACTGACATAAAGACAGACACCGATACCAATGATGGAGCAGAGGACCCAGAAATAAACCCTTATATACCCGGCCACTGATTTTCAACAAGGGTGCCAAGACTGCACTATGGGGAAAGGACAGTCTCTTCAACAAATGGTACTGGAAAACTGGATATCCAGATGCAAAAGAATACAGCTGGACCCTTACCTTACATCATATGTAAAAATCAACTCAAATAGATTGAAGACCTAAACATAGGACTTGAAACTATAAAACTCTGAGAAGAAAACAGGACAAAGGCTTCATGACATTGGGTTTGGCAGCGATTTCTTGGATATGACACCAAAAGAATAGGCAACAAGAGTAAAAGCCGATAAAGTGGACTCCTACAACAACAACAAAAATAAAAACGGGCAAAGGTCTTGAAGACACATTTCTCCAAAAAAGATATACAAATGACACGCAAATACGAGGGTGCTCAACATCACTATTCATTGGAAAAATGTAAGTCAAAACCACCATGAGCTACCATCCTATACTCATTAGGATAGTTACTATCAAAAAAATCCAGAAAATATTAAGCGTTGGGAAAGAATATGTAGAAACTAGAATCCTTGTGCATTGCAATTGGAATGTAAAATTGTGCAGTCATAGTGGAAAACAGCATGGTAGTTCCTCAAAAAATTAAATATAGATTTACCATATGATCCAGCAAGTCCACTTCCGGGTTTATACGCAGAAGAACTGAAAGCAGAGTCTCAAATAGAAATGTGTACACCCATATTCACAGTAGCATTATTTAAAATACCCAAAACGTGAATGGAACCTAAGTGTCTTTCACGGATTAATGAATAAACAGACTGTGGTAATATTTGTTATGGAGTATTATTCCTCCTTAAGGAGGAAGAAAAATTTGACACATGCTACAACATGGATAAATCATGCATCAGCTATGCTAAGTGAAATAAACCTGTTACAAAAAGACAAATACTCTACGGTTCCACTTACATGACGTTCTTAGAGGAGTCAAATTCAGAAAGATGGGAAAAAATGGCGGTTGCCAGAGCTTGGGGTAGAGAAAATGGGGTAGAGTTTCAGTTTCAGAGGAAAAAAGAATCTTGCAGATGGGTGGTGGAGATGCCTGTGTAACACCGTGAATGCTCTTAACGCACTGAACTGTGTACTTGAAAACGGGTGAGATGGTAAGTTTTATGTGTACTTTACCATTGTTTAAGACATATTCCACCAATACCTAACTTGAAAAATAAAATAAATCACTATACTGAATGACTAACTCTCCTTTTTGTTTTCAAAAACAAGATAAAAGTATCTTTAAAATAAATCACTATACTGAATGACTAACTCTCCTTTTTCAAAAAGAAGATAAAAGTAGCTTTTCAAAAAAGACAAAAAGTATTACAGTAGAGCTACCTCCTTGGGGGTATGTGAGCCTTAATTGTTGTATCATTAGCACCTGGCACAGTGCTGGTTACATCATGAGAAGCGCATAAAGGAGGTTTTAAAAATAATGTGCAGGGATGAATACTGACTGGGTTCTGATTATTCTTTTCTTAAATTTCTAAGGCTGCTCATTATGCTATTTTGTATTGCACTGACAGGTACATACTGTTCTTTAATTAAAACATTTTCCTATTTATGTAAAATATTTACATTAGCTTTTTTTCCTTAAGGTTGAAAGCCTTTAACACATTCTTATAGAAAACTGTAAACTGGAGCATGATGAGCCTCCAGATACATTCCCAGATTCAACAACGTAGGATTTTTAATTCGGCCACAGTGCACACGTGTTAATGATAACGTGTTCAGAATCAGGGTCACATTGTTATGTCACTCACACCCCACTGCCAGGTCCCACATGGGGAGGCTGAGGCACATGGAGGTGAGTGACTGGACTCAGGTCACACAGAGGGCAGGGGGTGGAGCTGGTGCCAGAACCCAGAACATCATTGCCATGGTCCTGGCTCTGGGGCAATATCTGCCAAAGGCATTAGCCTGAATCTTATTTATGCAAGTTGATCTTAACTAATAAAATTCATTTTCCAAAATTTGGCCCATTTTTCAGATGAGGTTAATGCAGCTTTCTAAAACAGAAAATAAATGGCTTATGAATCAGTGGTCTCCTGGCCCTGGTGTTTGAGCTTTTGAAATGTCACTGCTGTCTCCAAGTGCTCAGTTCTGCTCAGCTGTGCAACTCGGAAGAGAAGGTTACTACCTCCACTGGCACTTACAAGTCATGTGGCTAAATCAGACCCAGATTTATCCTTATTTTTGTCAATGAGGAAGTAATTTATTCATTTTGGAAAAATGATTTTTGCCTTATTCTTTTTTCACCCTGTTCCCCAGACAGATTTACCACCACAAATCACAAATTCAGGCTCAAAGGAGACAACATCTGTGAAGAGCTTCGTGAGTGGTGAATCAGTACACATGGTGAGGTAGGATTGATTTGATTGTTGGAAAACAAATTTACATCTTCTGCATCTGGGCTTGGCTCCTGGCTGCACATGGTGCCTCTTTCCACCGTATAACTGAGATACTATCTATAAAGGACTGTGTTGGAGAAGTGCTGAGGGTCCCTTCAAGCAGCCCCTCCCCAGGAGGCAATCTTTACCTTCACCAGCCATAAGGAAAGACTGAAGTCTGGCCCCCCAGAGCACCATGCTGGAGGCCTCAGTGGTGGGGGGCACACTTCTTACCCAAGGCCACTCTGCCCTATCGGGTTGCAGAGGAGCTCCGTGGTAAGGGGGACAGCAAGACAGTTCCTTTTGGCACAGGATGGCCATCAGCTCCTTGGAAGCCTGGTCTTCTTACTGATTCATGGATGCCTAACCAGGAAATTCTCTCAAAGAGATCTTTGATGCTACTAGACTCCTAACAAGCATGAAGTCCATGACGATGAGTCATGGGCCTGCTGGAATCTCTGTTTCAAGGACATTCTTCCCCAGAAAGAGTGGAGAGTGTGGACTGAAGGGAGAAAGAGACAGCACAGGGGCACTGGGAACAGCACCCATCGACCCCTGTGCTGGAAGCGGTGCTTATGCACTTAGGCAGGTGCTGAAATGAGAGAGGCTGCGCCTGAAGACAGTGGGCTGAGTCTCGGTAACGGCTACACAGCAGATTATAAAAACCAGATGAGCCAGCAGATAGCCGCTGTATGGTAACTTGTGCCACAATAAAAACGTCAGTTTTCTGTATTATTTTACAACATCGGTTAGCTTAGGAATGCTTTCAAGCAGGACACCGATACCCTCCATTGTTAAAGACAGACATAGGCATTTATTAACTGGTGTTCACACGGCTCTTTCACTGCCTGAGTTTGTGAGGCGAGACCAGATTTCCTGTCCTTAGTATTCCTGCGGGAGTAGCAACCATGTGGGCGCCTCAAAACGTTTCCATCAGAAATGATAGTCGGGGGCAGGTGCCCCGCACTCACCAATTCCTATGCCACTTACTTCCTGTTTCCCTGGAGAGTTAGGCAAAATTCTCTGTCATTACGTTCATTCTTTACTGCTAAAAGATCCTTGTAACAAAGAACTCAAGCAAAAAAAAAAAATCCCATTATTAGACTAAGTGGCATCCCATCCCCTCCCCTTTTTAAAGTGAGGGGAGCTCTGCGCACGGCAGTAAACCGGCTGCCTCCGCAGGCCTGCCTTGTGCAGTGTCAGGGTCCGGAGTTTCTGGAGCATTCTCTTGGAACTGCTCAGAGGCTGGGAGTGCCAGGGGTGTGTGTTTGCAAACAGATACCTGAATAATTATCCAGAAAACGTGCCTCTGAATTCCAAGTGAAAAGACATAATTTTGAGGGTCATTTGCCTTCAATTTGGGTGGTCAATTGTGATCTGCCTTTATACACGCCACTGTCCTTCCTGCTGAAGATGTACACAGCACTATCTCTTCATGGGGACTGAGGTGAAAACACCAGTTATCACCCAGCTTCTCTACTGAGGACCTTTCAACTTGTTCAACACTGTTTCAAAGCTGAAGTGACAATTTGCGAAGTCCCATTTTCCTGACAGCTTCTGCACCTGGGCCTTGCTGAGGAGCATACAGTATCATCCTGCCGACTGCTGGCATTCAGCCCTGCGCCCGCACACCCCAGCACTCCGCCCACCTGTGTCCAGGTGAGGGTGCATCACAGGCATCCTCTTGTCCCTGGACAGGTAGAAGGAAGCTTTCCATCACTACAGAATGCTTCCTCTAGTGTATGACATACTCAGTTGAATGAAGAAAAACATCCATCTTTCCGAATGGGTAATTATATTCTTTTCTTAAAGAATACTTTCAGCCAGGCACGGTGGCTCACATCTGTAATTCCAGCACTTTGGGAGGTTGAGGTGGGTGGATCACGAGGTCAGAAGTTCAAGATCAGCCTGGCCAAGATGGTGAAACCCCGTCCCATCTCTACTGAAAATACAAAAAAATTAGCTGGGCATGGTGGGGGGTGCCTGTAATCCCAGCTACTCAGGAGGCTGAGGCAGAGAATTGCTTGAACCCAGGAGGAGGAGGCTGCAGTGAGCTGAGATCACACCACTGCACTCCAGCCTGGGTGACAGAATGAGACTCCACCTNAAAAAAAAAAAAAAAAAAAAAAAAAAAAAAAAAAAAAAAAAAAAAAAAAAAAAAAAAAAAAAAAAAAAATAGGAAAAAAAAAAAAAAAAAAAAACTTTCAGATAAATATTTTAAAAATCAACATATATATCTGGAATTCTTTGTCTCAAATCCCAGAATCTAGAATATTGAAGTTGCTTGAGACAGTATTTAGCTTGGCTTTCTATTCACAGACAGGAGCTGGGGCACACGCTTGGGAAGGCCAACATTCTGACTGAAGTCACCTGGCCGGCATGGCACTGTTGCCCCAGCTGTCATGGTTAAAAACATCTGGGGGAGCAAGGAGAGTTTGCTTAGAGAAGAGAGACGCCCTGGAATTCCTGGAGGGCTCTCTCAGGGGCGAGGGGCTGGTACTGCTTGGGGTAGACAGATATATAGAAGTCACATGAGGCAGGTTTGAGTTAAAACTAAAAAAACTCCAAAACAACTTTCTGATGGTCTTGTGACAGTGGAAAGGGCAGCCCTGTGGGCCAGTGTCGAGCTCCTCACTAACCATGGGCCTCTGTGGGGCGTATGTGGTTCCTCCTCTGGTGGAGGGAAGCTGGGTGGGGGGCACTGGATGCTGTGGGCCCTTCAGTGGCAAGACATTTTTTTTTTTTAAACATTATTGTTGTATGTTTTACATATTATAAAATTCACTCATTTCAACTGCACGATTCAGTGGCCTTTAGTAACTCTACCAAGTTCCGCAAGCTTCATGATACATCAAATTTAGAACCCTTTCATCCCAATGAGGTGCCATGGGGACAGAGGTTCAACTCAAGCAGGTCTCTTGGGATTACGGCTGTCTTGGGAGGGGCCTGCCTCACATGTATTCCATCCTAGTCCTCCCAGTTACAGCCTGGGTGCCTTGCTCTGGGTGTGACAGGGTGCTGTACCACTAAGCAACATTCATACTGCTATCTGTGAAACTGCTTTGCTCTATGTACATTCATCTCAGAGCATGGAACCTATGTTTTGATTCAGCAGTTTAGAAACACACTTTTTGTAGAATCTAGAAAGGGACATTTCAGACTGAATGGAAGCCTATGGTGAATAAACAAATATTTCTTGATAAAAACTCATGGAAAGCTATCGGTGAAACTGCTTTGAGATGTGTGCATTCATCTTCGAGAGTTTAACTTATGTTTTGATTCAGCAGTTTAGAAACACTCTTTGTGTAGAATCTAAAAAGATATTTCAAACTCTACTGCGGCCTAGGTAGGTTCAGGCAACGAAGGGGCTGGACGGACAGGAAAATGTTGGCAGGCGGGTGACAGCAAGCCAGTGGGCCAAGGGCAGATGCCATTGAGGGGACAACACGATAGGGTAGCTGCCTCTTTCACTGCTCCTCCCACGTTCCCACAGAGTGAATCTGTTTCAGGAGGAGCCTAAAACACTCCGACCATGTAGCGTAATAAACTTCAATGGGCCTTTTAGCAATACTGAATTACTTGAAAAAGACTTTGTTATTCAGGAAACTGAGTAACTGAAGCTCAGAAACTTCTAGCAAAAAGATGATCATAACTGTTACATAATATCCTTTGTTTTTTTTTTTAAAGTAACGTCCATTTTAAACCCAATTCATTTCCCTGACATGTTAATATATGTTAAGAAGAAGGCTGTTCTTTTTAAACCCGGGCTCCCTGTGGTGCACCCCAAAAGGAAGTCTTGGTGGCCTAGACCCTGACGTCCAGTCAGAGCAGCGTCTTTGCTGCACAGCTGCACGTATCACGTGGCTCCCCAGCCGTGGGCCTGCTCGTGTTCTTAGAGCAGGTGCCTAAGTGGCACCTTGAAGAAGACGATGTGCTTGTTGTGTTATGTAAACCCGCATCCTTCCTTGCTAACGCATTCCTGGAAATCCTCTGCTGGTCATATCTGAGGGTAATAATCATGAGATGGGTCAGGCAAAGCCACCAAACCATGTGCCAATTACATTTCATGCAAGGGTTGCTATTGGGACCAGCATAATGTTTTCAAGGCAAAGTATAGGACTTCAGCTATAGGAATTTAAAAACATCAAGAGTTAATTTTTCACACAAAACTTCAAGAGTGGGGGCTTTTAGTGCCTTTAGGTTGGATTTTAGCATCCAAAATCCAAAAGAAACAAAAACAACACAAAGTGTCCAGAAAACTAAGAATACCAGAAACTGAAAATACTGCAGACATGGGATGCATTTCTGTGGAGAGGCTGGGGAGAGAAACAGATGTAGGAGCCACATGTGGCACATCCAACAGGAGAAAATGAAGACACGTGTCAGTGAGGAAAAGGCACAGGAATCACTCCTGTGGGTCAAGTCATCAGGCAGTGTGATCAAAACTGCCAGACTCGGGGATGCAGTCTACACTGTGCACTCCCTAGATCAACTGAGTAAGAGGCGCATCTCAAACAAGATTTGGGCGCAGATTCTCTCTGTTCTGATAAGTAGTATCTAGTACCTGAATTCAACCTACTGATTTGGTTTGTGAAGTACAGGCAGTACAAGATGACAGGAGATGTTGGTGGCAAGGAATATTCCCACGGAGACCTGGAGTCTTTCAGAGAGCTGCCCAGAAGACAAGCATATTAGTAACTCTTTCTGGCATAGTTCCATGGGTTTGTACATAAATCAGAGCTGATCACACCAGATGGCCTCCATTTTCTCCCATCGTGACCTTCAGATATGGCCCAAGCAGACTACAAGTCCCAGCACGCAGCTGGGGACTCAATCCATGTCTGAGCAGTGCTGCATAAAAGATGTGGCTTGGATGACTGGTACCTTGGTATCCAAAGATCAGAGTTCCCACACGATTACAACAAACACCATTTGCAGCAAATACCATGCAGCAGTCCTCTCAGGTTCTGGAAAACTGCCAAGGAGCCCTGCAACTGGCCTGAAGTTTGGGTACAGGCCTCACTGATCTGTTTTTCAAATTATCTATACATTTGGGCTAAATTCATGGGTCATGCCCCATAGATCCCTGAGTGGATTGCAAAGCAGGAGCCATTAGATCCTAATTGTAATCAGTGAGTGACGGTCCAGGAACCTGGGAAGGTTCTAATAAGAAGCAAGGTCTATCATCAGAATACTTCAACACTTAAGCAGCTTTACATCTTCAAAGCTCACTACAAACATTAATTAATTAGTATGTACGACACCCCTGTGATGTCGTTAAGTATGATTACCTCCACTTGACATATAAGGAAACAGACAGGTTAAGTGGCTTGCTTGAGGCCACACAACAAGTCCAAGTGGGTCTGGGAACGCAATTTAGAAGCACCTGATCCAGCAGACACGCAGGCATGCTAGTGGGGGGTCAAGAGGCTCACCCACTTCCCAGCCCTTGCCATCTGCAGCAAGTGGGACTGTGGCTGCAGAAGACTCGTGGACAGGCTGTCAGAGGGCCCTGCCCCTATCTTCCTCAACCACTTTCCAACCAAAAACAGTAAGAGTCTGACAGAGAGCAAGAGAGCCAGAGTGAGCTTTAGCATATCAACGGCTGGGTCCAGCTGCAGCGATGGGGAGTGCGGCCCTTGCTTCAGCATTCCATGCTGCTGCGTGGAGTAGGCCGTGGACAGCTGGATGTCATAGCTAAGGGGCCGGTGCCTGACAGAGGAGAAAACGGTGGAAGCCTGGCAGGAGGAGTCTATCATCTGAGGGGCACTGAAACATCCGTGACAGACAGCTACACTGGGGAGATGCAGGAGGGACCCGAGAACTAGATGAACTACTAGGGCAGGAGCACTGGGAGTCAAAAACGGTGACTTGGTCTGGCTCCGAAGCTGGTGGCGGGAGAAGTACTGCATGGCTGGAAGGAATTGTGCAGGACTGGGAAGGGGAAGGGAGCCAGCACTTCTCCCATGGCTTCTGTGTTCCAGAGCTTTACAGCATTCACTTATTTAACCTCAGATCAGCTCCACCAGGTGAACATTACTTCATCTTACCCTTATCTTAGCACTGGGAAATTAAGGTGACAATGGTGAACTCTCAGGCAGGATTAGAATCAAGTCCATGTCTGGATGATGACGGTGACCCCACATCACCAGAGACAGGTAAGGACTCTGCACATTGCAACCAGTGACATGGCAGGAGGGCCTCTGGGAAGAGCTGGAGAGTGTGCAGACTTGGGAGCAGCTGGAGGAATAACACTAGCACCCTGGGTGCTGGGCACTCCACTTTGAATTCCGGAACCTGTGGCATGGGTGACCGGTACCTTGGCATCCAAGGATTGGAGTTCCCAAACAAGGAAGTACAGATGATCTGAGGACAGAATCTCAGAGAGATGGAGAGGGCCCCGAGGTGGGCGGTGGCGGGAGGGGGAAGGGGCAGGCCCATCTGTACCACTGGAACATCCAAGGAGAAGCAGTCAAGTGGATTGTAAATATGACATCAGTTAATGTATATGTACTGTCCTGATAGCCAAGGAAAATGTCTTGAATTCTTAAAAAAGATGAGCTGAAAAAATCATTCCAACATTTTCCTAATTATTTGACAGAAGCACAAATTTGGGGCTTACTGCTGCATAACATTTTGTGTTCTCTCCTGCCAAGATGCTGAGGGCAGTCAGCTGGGAGGAATGCTACTTTGGGGATGAATTAAAGTTTGTTGAATAGAGAATGAGCGCAGGTTCAGAAGCAAAACTTCCACAGTGTATGAATCCTCCCAGTGAGACTGTCAGAATAAGGATACAGGTTTGCATTTATTTATTTTACTAAAAGCTTCCTACTTCCCTCCTTTCTGGATACTGTAAGGGGTTTGACCTTTTCGTTTCAAATATGACATTCCTTTCTCTGATCTCCTTTAGCGAGTTGTCAAACCTAAAAGAGAATTTCTTAGAACTTTCTGCTCAAATATGATACTGAGGAGCAGACTGTAGCTTTTCTTAGTGTCTTATGGCTTTTCTAGAACATGAACTGATAAGGAAAGGGAGAGAAATTCAACTTGAGGAGTCTCTGAAATCTTTGTTAGGGAGGCTGGGAAGTGATGGGGTAACAGAAGCATAGTGCAGGTTGTTGGCTCAGAAAAGGCAGCCACTGTTTTCATTTAGAAGCCCAGCTTGGTCTGGACTGTGGGACCTCCTTCACCAAAGCATCCCAGATTGCCTCTTGTTCTTACTTAACTGAAAATTCCCAAAGTTCTCTAGAAGAAATTTTAGCTATCATCTCTTCTAGAAGAGCAGGAAACCAAACCCCTTTTTCCCTGCTTTTATTCTTGCCCCTACAGAATTCTTCCCAAGGTACCAGTGATGCTTTTGTGAATGTAAGCACATGGTGGTGCTCCTCCTGTGAGGGCAGTCTCAAGGCTCTCCTTCTCACAGCCTGGAACCCCAAGCCCTACCACTGGTCTGCAGCACCTATGTGACTGCTTATGGCTACCACCCTCACCACTTCTCTGTGCCAGGCATGCTGGCCCCACTGCGGATCCTTCATCTGGCAAAGCATACACCTGCCACACGGCCTTTGCACAGGAGTCTCCTGGTGTCTGGGGAAGATCCGTGTGGCCTGCTCCCTCATTTCCTTCACGGCTCTGATGATACATCTCATTAGAGAGGCCTTCCTTCATCATCTTCATCCGTTTTATTTTTCTTCATAGCCCAGATCTCCACCTGACATGATATTCACGTTTGTGGTCTGTGCCCTCTTGTTAGAATGGGAGCATGTAATTTATTTGTTGTAATTTGCTGGAATGAATCACTTATTGACTTAGCATCCTCTGGATCCAGAGCAGTGCCTGGCACAGGGTAGGCACCCAGTAAGAATTTATTGGATAAGTGCTTACATTTATTCCAATAAATAAATTACATGCACACCCTGTTATAGTTTCTTTATAATAATTAGGCTAAAAGTTGCTTATAAAAAGAAAAAAAAGGTAACCTAGTCAAATTTTACTTTGGTGTTTCTTAAATGTTACCCATTCTTACTCCAAAAATCAACTCTTGGAATCTTTATCATTTCTTTGTAAGGCCAAGAATCTGCTCTTTTCTACTTGAATTTTGTGTCAGCCTTCAGTCAAAACTAATGAAAGTCTAGGCCAACGAGCTGGCCCCAGATTTCTGGATCATCCAAACATCTCCTTTACTGTCTGGACCCTCTCAACTGCCCATCCCCAGAACCGCACTGTCCTCTGTCACCGACAGTGAGGTGGAGGAGCATTCTTACAACTTCCTTGTTCACTCACATGAGAGCCTGTGAGTCTTCTTCCCAGAGGAGAGAATTATTTCTCTTTCCAGAGGCCTGAGATGAATGAGTGTCCTGTTCTCCTTAGAGTCCCCGATCCATGGTGTCTGGCCACTCCTTACGGGTATAGCATGGATAATCACATAACGAAGCTGAAAGCAATGTGCTTTTGAGCCTAAGTCAGACTGGCTAGAGGGGATTTACTGTGCCACTGTCATATTGACATGTTTGAGACTCATGTAAATGATTCCCTGATCAGCCGCCGTTCTGGCCTAACAGGGAGAAATGCTAATATTTAATAATTTAAGCATAATATTTAATTTGGAAAGTCCTAGTGATTATATAGTAGTAAAGAGGCTTCACATGTAGGTACAGATTTTTTAAGATCTCATTGATACCCAAGGTATAGGGCAGTAGCAACATTTTGAAACTGAAGTCAAAAGCGTCCTAACTGTGGAATGAACATATTCACGTCAGTGATGTTCAGCAGGATCACTCACACATGACACATGTGCTATGTGAACAGATATACACTTCTGCATATTCAGTTGGCTTTGCACATCTCTACCACCCTTGGACAGAGTATGATTGGTGAAAGTGGCAGCTGGCAGTTTATCTGTGGCCACTGTATTCAGAGGTGGCTTACGCTTTTTTTTTTTTTTTTTTTTCTGAGGCAGAGTCTCGCTCTGTTGCCAGGCTGGAGTGCAGTGGCACGATCTTGACTCACTGCAACCTCCGCCTCCCGGGTTCAAGTGATTCTCCTGCCTCAGCTTCCTGAGTAGCTAGGACTACAAGCTCGTGCCACCATGCCCAGCTAATTTTTGTATTTTTAGTAGAGAAGGAATTTCACTATGATCTCGATCTCTTGACCTCGTGATCTGCCCTCCTTGATTGCTTTAAAGGGATTTGTTTGAATTCCATGTTTGAGGAGGTAATGGCCTAGCCTAAGAATCAAAAGTGACAATGAAATATGAACATAAAAGAGGAATGGAGACAGACCTTTGGCTTGTTAGTGCAACAGAATACTTATTTGGGGTTCACTTTATAAATTACTTTCCCCCATTTTCCTACTCATTTGGGTGGGAATGAGATCTGCCAGGGAGGTGCGCAGGGCAGAAGGCTTTGCTGCTGTTTTCAATGTCTTGATTTCCTTCTTTTACCAAGACCAGAGCAGGAGCCTCCTTTCCGCTCTCTGGTGGCCACATTTTCCTGACTTGATGGGCAAGAACAGGATGAAGGAGGACTTCATACGCTGTAGCCCATGTGCCTTGCTATACGTAATAGCAATAGCCCTAGAAAAACAGGGTCTGTGTACATATAATCATGTCTTAAGGCTACAAGGAAGTTGCTCTGTGAAAAAGCTCTCCTGAGCTCAAAAAAGGACTACTTTCTTTTCTTTTCTTTCTTTCTTTTTTTTTTTTTTTGAGACAGAGTCTCACTCTGTTGCCCAGCCTGGAGTGCGATCTTGGCTGACTGCAACCTCTGCCTCCCGGGTTCAGGCAATTCTCCTGTCCCAGCCTCCTGAGTAGCGGGGACTACAGGTGCATGCCACCATGCGCAGCTAATTTTTTTTGCAGTTTTAGTAGGGACGGGGTTTCACCATGTTAGCCAGGATGCTCTCTATCTCCTGATCTTATGATCTGCCTGCCTTGGCCTCTCAAAGTGCTGGCATTACAGGCATGAGCCACTGTGCCTGGGCAAATAAGGATTACTTTCTAAATATAATTTTAATATATCTTGTAGGTTTGGATTTGGTATGTCAAGTTGAATCCTATAATAGGCAGACTATTTCCTTCTGGAGATTTCACTTTTAATTTCAGTAACTTAGAGGAGTTAAACTTGATGTCTGGTCACATTAGCAGAGTTCATCCAAGTGGGTCATCAGTGGCGGAGTGACAATAATACTTCCATTCACATAGGGTTTCTGGTCTACAGAAGGGCTTTCACATGATTGGGCTGAGTCTATGGGAAGTCAATTGATTAGGCATTTGCCCCTTGTCACGGATGAAGCAGCAAAGGCCCTGTGAGTCCCTGAGGGTCGGGTAGCTCTGAGGTCCTAGAGATGGGTGTCCTGCTCTATCCAACACCCTCTCTCCTGCACTACAGTACCTCCATCCCCTCCTTTACTCTGCCGTCTTTATTTTACAGTCTGGATCTGGTGGGCTGGGGTTTCTCTCCTGTTGGTCCTGATGATGCACCAAGACCAAGAATATTTTTTATTTATGGTGCACATATGGTTAAGTGCCAAGTAAACAGCCCTGACCGTTCCTCTACCCTCTCAGCCTAGTTGCACCAGGCAGGTAAATCCCTGCTTGTTTGTCTACCTGCTTGTTTATATTAAAAGTTTTTGCAAATTTAAAAGGTTATACACTCAATGATTCAAAGGTAAAGTTAAAAAGACTATAAAAGACCTCAAGCAATAAGAAATTATACAGCCGGCTTTTCACATGACAGTCGTGTGATCACTAATGGAATTACTGAGTTTTCACTCAGTATGAAAATGACCCTTTACTCAGAATGCAAAGGACCCTTGGGATCTGGGGCTACAGTTTGAATTGGTCCCTCTCTGGAGGTGTTTTTTACTAGGCTTCTCCTATAATGTCTGCAGCTGACCTATGACACATTTACATTTTTGGTCCTCAAGGTCACAGTGTCCTTGCGAATGATGGTGGAGACTGGGAACTAACTTCATCTCCTCTCTGACAGCTTGAACTCAGCTGGACACGGGCCTTCTATCCACCTTCTGTCCAGCAGTGAATGGAATCAACTTTCCCATTGATGGAGCACCCTCCAGGGGAAGAGCACTGTGTTTGCTGCTGAGCACTAGAACCCTTACCATCATCACAGAGCAACAAATCAGAGCTCAACGAGATGAGCAACACCAAAGAGGAGGCCTAGAGTGCAGACATACATGAGCCTAGAGCAGCTGTGCCCACCCCATGTCCCTACCATTGACTCAGTGAGGACGGCTGTCTTTGAGAGTGGTGGTGGTAGGGGTAGAAGCAGCAGGTCTGCTCAGCAATCTGCAAGATGGCCGGCCTCAGGCTGATCAAAGTCCACCATTTTGCCTTATCTATCTAGAACCATAACTCAAGAATGAAATTGCCCCAGGTTTTCTCCTGCCACCATTAAATTCCATTCAATCATAGTAGGCAAAATGCAGTCACGCTCAAGCAGCCAGATGTTATCATTACAGACCTCTCTTTATAAACCCATGCTGAAACCTGAGTGGTTGATGAGACCAGCTAAGCAGTTGTACCTTTGACCCGATTGCATTAAACTTGCCCTATCAATTTAAGCTCAGTATAAACACCATTTCCCAGAGCCCCTCGTGAAGTCAGCGGTGAGAAGAAGCTGACTAAGCCTAAACATTTTTTAACAGCAATCTTGTCTTACAACACCAAGGGGATTTGCTGGGTATCTGGGGCTTTATAAAACCATATGAACATGCTGAAAGAATTAAAATCCTTTAAAAATGAAAAATTGATGGTGACAATCCTGTCTGAAGACTAGTTGGTCTAATGGCAACATGAAATGGGCACTTTTGTATTTTTTTTTTTTGGTCTGAGACACTTTTGCATTGTTTTTTAAGTGATATATTTTTATTATTTTTCTTCTTTCTCAAATGTTTGCTTTATGGTGAACATTCCAATTTTTTTAAAATAAAAAAAATGTGTCCCACTTATCAGTAACTTGGACATTTTAAGAGGAATTGAACATATTTTACTGTCCTGGTTAGGTTTCTTTCTAATGAAGACTGGGACCCTTTCAGATAGTAAGATCACAGTTCTTTCCACATCACATGCTGCTGACATCCAGGGAGTCTGGCTATGCACAAGTCCCAGGGTACATGAAGGGAGTGATGGTACATGGCCATTGATTTGTTAATATTTCAATAAAACTTAGATGTTCTATAAAATGTAACCATATATTTATGTTTTATAAATAAATATACATCAATGTAAAGGTATTTCAAAAGAGAAGGCTGGTCTTGGAAGTGCTTGCTTTTTTTTTTTCCTTTGTACAAAAAGTTTATTCAGTTACTTTGTGGCTGAGCTTCCAAATAAGTGGGATACTGCCACTTTCTGTTAAAATGCTAAAATGGGACCCTGGTAAACAAATAAGTGTTCAAGATTTATAAACTCTTATAGAAATGACTTTGAAATACATCTTATCAATAAGATAAAAAGATCTTTGAATTATAAATTGTAAATAATAAAAAAAAGGTAGAAAATGTAAATATTTTAAGAGACATTTGGGGCCAGGCGCAGTGGCTTACACCCTTAATACCAGAACTTTGGGAAGCCGAGGGGGGCAGATCACCTGAGGTCAGGAGTTCGAGACCAGCCTGGCCAACATGGTGAAACCCCATCTTTAATAAAAACACAAAAATCAGCCAAGTATGGTGGCGTGCGCCTGTAATCCCAGCTACTTGTGAGGCTGAAGCAGGAGAATCACTTGAACCTGGGAGGCAGAGTTTGTAGTAAGCCAAGATTGTACCACTGTAATCTAGCCTGGGTAACAGTGAGACTCTATCTCAAAAAAAAAGAGAGAGAAAAAAAGAGACACTGTGGAAGAAAAAGGAGCCCAAACATTGAAACAGAACATTCTTCATTAAGGGGAAAGATGCTATGAATTTAGAAATAAACTTTCTTGAAATATGTGTAAAAATGTATAACTACACAAAGCAACACATCATGTAATCCTGGCCAAATCAAACAAGTACCAAGGTGCTAGCTCAGGAGAACAGAGCCAGTGAGTTGCCAAAGGGACTTTTACACTGAACTTGACACACCTGGAATAAGTGACGACTTACAGACCTGAATGGAATATATTTCTCATCTATGTCAATATTGTTTTCACTAGTGAAGAATTCTCTGCGACATTAAAATCTAATACCGAGGTCTAATCACACTTTGTCAAATGTCTTGCTACCCTGATTAAAAGCATTACTGTAATTTTTCTCTTTGGTAGAAAGAGACAAAAGACATTACAGTCATAGTATAACGGCAAAAAGTGCAAAGCAGGGTTGGGCAGGCTGGGGTGAGGCTTGGCTATCATAGTCTGGGGTGCTTTTTGGCAATTTCAGGGGCCTCTTTGGGGCTTAGCTTCCTCACCCAAGAATGAACTTCAGAGGCAATAGTGTCTGGGGTTCTTTTGGGTCCACTATTCTGAGTCTATGCTTCCAAGACACACGTTCTGTCTGGGATACACTTCAGAATCAGTCATCTCTGAGGTTCTTCCCATCTTTAGGATTTAATAAATGTATGAAACGTTTGTTTAGAGAGAAAAAACGCATTTTGTGGATGACACCTTCCTCTGTCCTGAATAGAGACACGTTGCATATTTCGCCATAAAAACGGGGGTGTTGAAAATGAGATTGTTGCATGCTGCAGCACTTCATAACAGCTCAGTCACCTCTCTGTAGAAGCAGGGAGTTGGCATCAGCCAGGTACAGTGGCTCACGCCTGTAACCCCAGCACTATGGGAGGCTGAGGCAGGTGGATCACTTGAGGTCAGGAGTTCAAGACCAGCCTGGCCAACATGGTGAAACCCTATATCTACTAAAAGTACCAGAATTAGCCAGGTGCGATGGCACAAGCCTGCAATTCCAGCTACTAGGGAGGCTGAGGCAGGAGAATTGCTTGAACCTGGGAGGTGGAAGTGGTAGTGAGCCAAGATCATGTCACTGCACTCCAGCCTGGGTGACAAAGCGAGAAAAAAACTCAAAAAAAAAAAAAAAAAAAAGCTGTCACCTCCTGTCCCATGACGCCCATGATGGCTGGGTGACTGGAGAGGACACAAGGCTTCCTTGAAAATGGAGGTGGTCAGGAGGAGCTCCACAGGAACATCTCGCTGTCACAAAGGAGGGGAGATCTTGAACAATGTTTTGAAACCCATCAAGTTTCCTGGAAGCCTCAAATTAGAGAGCTGTGCACACGCATGACCCTGCCCCAACCCCTCACCTCCTCCCTGTGGCACCAGCCGCGCAGGGACTGCTGCCCAGCAGCCTTCCGGGATAAGCGGGTGAGAGGGTGTGACATGACTGTAATGACGACCAGGGACAAGAAGGGATGCACTAGTTATATGTGTTGCATATGACTTTCAGAAGTAACATTATTCTTGCACTGATTTGAAAGAGCTATTTCAAAATCAAGTGTTGCTGGGTTTATTGTTTTTTCCACCTAAACTAAAAGTGAGGAGAACATGCTTTGGGAAACTTTCTGGTAGTTAGACAAACCTTTTCTACTTAAAGTAACACATGCTGTAAGGTGGAATTCTGTGTTTCTGAGGAATTATGAATGGTAATTGATGCTCAGTTTTTCTTAATGAGCAGCTCAGATATGTAAAAGAAATTGGCTTATCTACACTGGGATAAGACAGAGATGAAAACACTAATATCAAAAGCTAGAATAATTTCTAACTGGCTCTGTAATTAAAAAGGACATTTAAAATGAGGGAAAGTTACTAGACTTCCATGCTCTAAACATATTCTTCCAAAGGTAATAGTTCAGTAGTGCTAGAGAGAAAGATAACCATCTCCTCCAGCCTTTTGTCTTCAGCTCTACTTTTAGTTTTCATTCTGCATTCCATGGTTCCAAACGTTGAAGTCATCTGCAGGTCAAACCATGGCCTGGGGTAAGTACCTAGTACATTTTTTTAAAAAATGCATCTTCATTCTGAAAACATGAAAACTCTTGCTCTGAGGCTGGATTCAATGAACCACACCTCTTACAAGTTGTTCATAGTTCCCTGCTCGCCCGAGCAGACTTTTGCTCAGAGTTTTGCTGTCACCTCATAGCTGCAGGGCTTTTCGAAACTTTAGACAATTAAGCTCATTTCCATGTTGCTCCCCTTGCAGTGACTGTGGGGGCTTTCAGAAGGCTTGAGCCTACAGACTCAGGCAACGACCTGATGGCAGCTCCCCTGCAAACCACAGTAACCCACGAAGGCCCCAGAACAATTTAACTGCTCCAAGTGTCAATCAGCGGCACTGAGCTTACCTTTCTCAGCAACCTGTGACCTACAAAGATGCCAGCTCGTCAGAGTCTAGTGGCAGGCTTATCACTCTCAATTAGGAGTTTACAGACACATTCGTGTTGGTGCATGTGTTCTGGAGGCTGCTTCTCACTCAGCGACTGAAGACTGTTCCCCTGCTAGGGTGCTTTCTGGGAAGCCCCACAGTCATCAGGAGGTGAATGCCTTGCTTTTGGGATCACACCAAAAACAACACCCACCCCCACGCACCCCACCACAAAAGGCTACTCTACTAAAGGGCTTTATTATTTTCTGGGCTTATAGTCACAATGTATATAAATGTAAACCACCAAGTAAATATGTAGAAACATTGAATCAATAACATCATTCTGAGAATTTGAGAGGAAAGCATTTTGTCCATTCCTAAGTATAAGATATTAAGTTGGTGCAAAGTAATCTCGGTTTTTGTCATTA